>NW_024424008.1:57147209-57271560 GCF_017311325.1 Ursus maritimus
TTCGAGATGGTACATATATTTCAGACTATACTTTTATAGGCCCGCACCAGCAAAATCTTGAATTTCCATCGTTAATTCACTGGCCGCAAAATTGGCTCCTCATTGAGAGGCACTAATAGACCTGCGTGATTGACGACGTTGTGCATAAAAGAGACGACACCGATAGTAAGTCTGACGCTCGAGCTTCAGCGTAATTTATAAGCCGCCGATACACGAGATAAAGAGAATTTTAGAAGGCAAGCCTGGTTATTTCAGGTGAATATATTATAGAATAATGACAAATTTGCTTCTGGCCTACATTTCCAGGACGAGCGCTCGAGCGCATCTTTCAATATTTCTACACATGGCTATAGTAATGCCGAATTAGGAGATGCATAATAGAGAAAATGTTTACTTCGAATTTAGGAATTACGAATACGTAATTTCACCGGCCTACATATTCCCCATTTCACTTGGACGCCGCTAATTTGGGCTAAAAATACACTTCGCAAAAGCTGATACGCCTCTATATATTTCCGGTCGTTACCTCAAGCTTCTCTGCCTGTACCTCGATAAGCCCAGATGAAAATATTTCACATTCAAGAAGATAATACTTTACTTTCAGAGAAAATAATTTGCTACCTATACTACACAAAGATTCACGTTACGGTATAAGATTATAATAATGTTTCTCGAAGAGCTCCCAGCCGAAATTCACTGCACGCTCTGGTTTCGACAAAGATTTAATTTGCCTCAGCAGTCGATTATTTCAGAATTACACATTCTTATCGCGATATATGTATAGTTACGATCGCAAGCTACGAGTTATCGGCATCAGGTTTCACGATTCTCGCTTCTCAGCTACGCTTACTCTATACCCATCGGTATATATATATAATATCTCATATGTAAGCCAATTCTAATTGTATAGAACATACAAAGATGTGCTAAATATTCAGGGAGAATAAGGCTAGATGACATGACAGGATATTCTAGCTAGCTAAGCACAGATCACCAGCTTTCTATCCGGAAAAAAAAAGTCTTTTCCCATTCTGGCTTTTGTGTTTTATTGGTATCTAAAATACAGGAGGTAGAATTATCTTGAGATTCAGTTTCCTTAGGTACTTTCACCCAGGACAAGCAAGCTTATCCCACTAGATTTTGGAAGCATTTCAATCACTTTAAATTACCCAAGATAAGATTCTATCTGTTGACTTTACGCTTCTAGACCTCCTGGTTCATTGGCAGTAAATGTCTGTAGACCTCTCCCAACTACCCATGTAGCAATCATGCCTACCTTCTATAACACTCCCTTCTCCAGGCCTCCCTACCTCACAGAAATATTTGGCTCCCACCATCACTCATTTTATTACTTACATAATTTGTGGTTATTTATTGAAAATCTATAACGTGCCTTTTAACCTACTACAGGGAAATGAGGCAATATGGTGGTATATACTACAAGGACAAGGCTAACCATGATCCACCAGACACAAGGAGGAAGAAAGCATCTCCCTCTGGGAGCCAGGGGAAATCTCACAGAAGAGGATTCTTAAAGATGATACTCAAGATGATTCTGGAGGAATGAGCTCAAGCTTGCCCGGTGGATGGAACTGTGAGGGTGACAGTGGAGAACAAGATTCAAGCAGAGATAAAGCATAAAAAGTCACAGAAAGGGGACAGAGAATGGCTGTCTATCAATCTCCCCCAACTCATGGCTCTTTCCACACCACCCCCACAGTTCACCTCATGTAGGGTCATCGGGGGGTCATCCAGTCACCCCGATTCAGTCACCTCTTACCACCTGCTTCATCCCAAATGCCTCCACTCTCCTTCTCTGGGCGGACCCTACCAGATCCAGCCTTTGTAATACCAGATAATTTAGTCTCAAAGGGGTAGCCACCTTACTCTTTCAGTTTAAGAACGTCTCTCTTCCTAGAAGAGAGACACTTCTACAGCAGTGTGAATCACCTTTACCCTCAGAGAATTCCTTCCAGGATCCGAAGCCATGTTTCTAAATAAGTGTCTTTGTCTGGTTGTGGTAATCAGGACAATGCTGGCCTCACAAAATGAGTTTGGAAGTGCTTGCTCTTCTTCAATTTTTGGAAAAGTTTGAGAAGGATTGGAATTCTTTTTTAAATGTTTGGTAGAATTCATCAGTGAAGCTGTCTGGCCCTGGGCTTTTCTTTGTTGTGTGGTTTTTGATTATTGATTTCAACTCCTTATTTATTATTGATCTGCTCAACTTTTCTAGTTTCTTCATTATTCTTTGTAGGTTGTGTGTTTCCAGGAAGTTATCCATTTCTTGGAGGCTATTCAGTGTGTTGATACATAGTTGTTCATAAGTAGTCTCATCATTTTTATTTCTGCGACATCAGTTGTAATGTCACTTTTCATTCCTGAATTTCCATCTTCCTTTTTCTTTGTTATTCTAGACAAACATTTGTCAATTTTATCTTTTCAAAACCAACTCTTAGTTTCGTTGATTTTTCCACTGTTATTTTATATTATTTATGCTCTAATCTTTAATTTTCCTTCCTTCTGCCATACTTGGGGTTAGTTTGCTCTTTTTCTCTTTGAGCTATAAAGTTCGTTATGTACTTGAGATCTTTCTTCCTTTTTTTTAATGTAGCCATTTGTCACTCTAAATGTCCCACTTAGTTCTAACTTAGCTCTATCCTATAAATTTTGGTATGTTGTGTTTCCATTTTCATTTGTCTCAAGATCTTTTCTGTTTTCCTTTTTGATTTCTTCTTTGACCTAATGGTTGTTTCAAGAGTATGTTGCTTAATTTCCACCTCTTTGTGGATTTTCTAATTTTTCTTCTCTTATTGATATTTAGTGTCATTCTATTTTGTTCAGAAAAGATACCTGGTCTGATTTCAACCATGCTAAATTTGTTAAGACTTTTTGTAGCCCAACATGACCTATTCTAGAGACCATTCCATGTGCATCTTTCCAGCTGCTGTTAGGTGGAATATTCTGTATGTGCCTACTAGGCCCATTTGATCTACTATTTCCTTATAGATAGTCGACCTGATATTCTAGCCATTGTTGCAAGTGGGACATTGAATTCTACCGTTACAATATTGATGTCTATTTCTCTCTTCAGTTCTGTCAATGTTTGCTTTATATATTTAAGTGCCCTGATGTTGGGTACACCATCACTCCTCCATGTTAAGGTCCCAAAGAATGAGTAATATTGCACTTTTCTTTTTGTGGTTTGTTTAAAATATGTTTAAATGTATCACTGTCCTTTATTTACCAGCAAGTTGGAGAAAATGAGCATGGAATAAAAGTCCAGGGTAAGGGAGGAAGTTGAAAGGAAGAACAAAGGAATTATCTACACCAATAAAACATGTAGAGAAAGCTGAGAAGCACGGTTTATGCCCTTGGGGATGTAAAGAGGGCAGGGGTGGGGATCAAGGTGGCAGACAGCCTCGCTAAACCTGCAGGAGTTTGGAAGTGACAGGAAGACATAAAACTCTAAATCTAAAAAAAAAAAAAAAAAAAAAAAAAACAAAAAACAAAAAAAAACTCTAAATCTCTGCATTAAAAGGAATCTTAATTATCACAAAATACAACAGTTCCTGTTGCAAGAGAAACACTATCTGGCCATTTGTGTAAGTGTTCCCTGCCTAGAATACTATCTCTCCCAGAATACTAGGGAAAAAAAAAGAGTGAAACCAAACTGAAGAAGTTTTTGTTCTTCCTTGAAGATTTATCGAAAGGCTCCTACCTGAGAGGGAAGATGAGAGGAGGAGGAACTTAAGATAAAAACTCATGCTCTGAAGCAGTGACATTTAGCAAAGTGATTAGGCAGTGACATTAAACAAGCTCCCAGGCCATTTCCAAATGATTTCTATGAGCACCTGTGCTGTTCAGGAAGATTTGAGGTGGAGGAAAAAAAGAGACTCTTAATTAAAACCTGAGGGTACTTGCAATAGAAAGTTCAGGAAAGAATTGCTTGTTTTTTCATCAGCATGTCTTTTTCTTAGTTAAAAAGATTCCTTTTTACCCTACGGAGCATAATGAAGGAAAAATATTTGGCCAGAGTAAGTGGAAGGCGTGGATAGGAGGACATTAATGGTGTTTCCTAGAGTGAAATCATCTTCCTTTGACTCTTGCCTCCCCCCAGGTAGACAGGTCAGAGTGAGGGCTGTGCTTTTTATCACAGTAAGGTAATTAATTATTCTTTAGTCTCATGAGTTTATCAAATCCCTCTCTGACTGTCCAAAATTATTGTTCAGAAGACGAATGGTATCTGCAAGATGCAGCCAGAGAGAAGGCTCCCTAGCAAGTCATACGTACTTAGTAAAAATCCCATATACCCCTTCTTTATCACCACTGTCTTCTTGCATCTGCTTCTTGCTGCTGGTTGCTAGCTGACTTCTCTTGTCCCCAGTTGACTTCTATCTAGGACTCTGGATATGTTCTTGCTTCTCATCCCCTGGTTATTATATTACTTTGGGAGGAAGAGTCTCTGCCATCTTCAACATATGGCTTTCTAAACATCCAAATCCAGTTGGCAAATATGTGGCAAGTTTTTATGGGTCTAGTATGAAGTGACAAACAACATTTACTCCTGCGTTCCACCAGCCAGTTACGTGGCCAAAGTTTACTACTGCAAAAGAGTACTGCCAAGTTTACTACTGCAAAGTTTACTTCTGAGAAAAGTCTAGCTGTGAGCTTGGGAGAAAAAAGGAAATAGATTTGGTGAACAGCTACCCAGACTCTACCACATTACTTTCTCCAGTTTTCAGCCTAGCTCCCTCCTTGATTTTAACTTTTTGACCCCTTCATGGAATAATTCAGCAAAGGTCTGTTATCTGAAACAACTTCTGACAGATTGAGCCTGATTCTGGATGATAAACTTCAATTCCTGGACTCATCTGTGTCAAGTGCCACATGCAACATAAGAGGTAGAATTTCCTAGACCCCACACAGAACAAGTGGTGAAGGGAAAGGAGGAATCAGGGTGGGTTATGGGCAGAATAGGCCTGGGACCCTCACAAGACAAGCTGCCCAAGAGGGCTGTGCAAACACCTCAGCCCTTCAGAGCTCCAGAAGAATGGATGGGTCATTCTCTGAGCATCCAAGCTTTAAACATAAGGAAAGCTTAAGTGAGTGAGACGCAGGACAGCCCAGGGCCTGGGTTTTGGTTGTCAACCCAAGTCTGCACTTATCAATCCCAGGTTCTAGAGCAGTTGAAAACAAGACTGTCACCAGTCATTTCTGCCAAGAATTCTGAATCATTTACCTTAATCTGTCAGCAATGAGATGAGAGAAACATTGCTCCTTACATTTAATTTACGTTATTTAATCAACCAGAACCACATGGATTTTTACAGAGATAGTCTTAATGTGAATTACCCAAATTGTTCAGCACCATTAGACACCTCCCTGCCTAAGTCCATATCCAGCATGATTCTTAAAGACTGGGATTTTGCAAAATATTCTCTTCACTTAAAGAATCCCCTTCTCTCCAACTGGACTACTGACATTTTGGGGCAGACACTGTTTTACTGTGGAGAGGGAGCTGTCCTCTGTTGTATGGGATATGTAGCAGCATTCTAAACGTCTACCCATTAGATGCTCGTAGTACCCTCTCCCCCTCCAAGTTACGGCAATAAAAAAAATCTCCAGACATCCCCGAGTGTCTAGTGGGGGGAGCAAAATTGTCTCCAGCTGAAAACCACTGAGCTGGAGAGAGGTACAGCTTGCGACTTTCTAGAATAAGAAATTCCAAAAACATGTATTTTCCTGGCCTATCACAAAAGTACTTATTTACAGGCCCCAGGAAAACATCCACTCATTAACATATTTATTTATGATTTTTTGATTGGTTGATTAATCATCTGGTTAAAGTTCAATAAAATTAAGGAACGTAAATGTGTGGATAGACTGGTTGTGAGAGGAATGGCAGCATAGTGTCAAAAACAGAAGCTTCTAAAGAGTCAAGAATAAGAGAACTGATGCGGCGCCTGGGTGGCATAGCAGTTAAGCGTCTGCCTTTGGCTCAGGGCGTGATCCCGGCGTTATGGGATCGAGCCCCACATCAGGCTCCTCTGCTATGAGCCTGCTTCTTCCTCTCCCACTCCCCCTGCTTGTGTTCCCTCTCTCGCTGGCTGTCTCTATCCCTGTCGAATAAATAAATAAAATCTTTAAAAAAAAAAAAAAGAATAAGAGAACTGATGTGTGATATAAATACCTCATACTCACCAAACATGATGTTTTACATAAAATATGCATTGTTTCACTTAATCCTTGTAGCTACCCTTCCAAGTACATTATAAGTAATCAATAAATATCATAAATTACAGTAATATCAGTTATGGAAGGTAATAGCCCGATTTTCAAACAAGGGAAATGAAGCTCTTAATGGGTACCTAACTTGGGAAGATGGCAGAGCTATGATTCAAACTCAGGGCAGCCTTACCTGCAAACCCACACACTTTCTACAAGAGATCTCACCCATGAAGTCCTCTGTAGCTTCTTCATGTTCTCACTGCAAACAGTGATCTGGGGAAAGATTTTACATGTGCATCAGCAAGGCAGCTGCAAGAGAAAGAGCTGAGTGTGTCAGGGCCCAGCAGAGACACTGTAAGTCTGCATTAAGCCAATCAAGAATTCTCTTCAAGGAGAGACCAGGAGTCCATACCACAGAGGTGACAGAAAGAAGAAAGGAAAAGAAAAAGAGAGCTATTGTTGCCAAGAGCAAATGAAGGCTTCAACCAAATATATTGCAATTATTTCTACAAAGATGGAAATAAAGAACCAATGTTTTACCCTTGAATAGATTTAAATGACTCTCAGGGAAATTTTTGATCAGGGTCCAGTCTTTCTTCTGCTTTCCATGCAAACCCAGTAAATATACCATCCAAATAAATAAACCAGTACTGCCCATCTCAATTAATCACAGTGCCACTACACAGTCCTTACTTCAAATGCCTGAGAATTTGGAAATACTCACTGACTGCCTACTCCAAAAAAAAACAGCACCCCTGGGGACTACTCTCACAGCTCTCAGACCCATTTCTGGACTATTTCTGCATATACAATAGAGTTGAATATATGCAGCTGGTGACAAGAATATCAAAAGATGCTCTACATCATATGTCATCAGAGAAATGCAAATTAAAATAACAATCAGTTACCATTATACACCTATTAGAATGACCAAAATCTAGAACATTGACACACCAAAGGCTGGCAAGGATGTGGAGCAATAGGAACTCTCATCCATCGCTGGTGGGAATGCAAAATGGTACAGCCACACTGGCAGACAGTGTGGAAGTTTCTTATAAAATTAAACATACTCTTACCATATGATCTAATAATCACACTCGTTGGTATTTACCCAAAGGAGCTGAAAACTTACGTCCACACAAAAACCAGCAAATGCATGTTTTTAGCAGCTTTATTCGTAATTGTCAAAATTGGAAACAACCAAGATGTGCTTTAGTAGGTAAATGAATAAAACTGTGTTACATCCAGACAATGGAATAGTATTCAGTACTTTAAAAAAAAAAAAAGGAAGAGTTACCAAGCTATGGAAAGCCATGGAGGAAACTTAAATGCATATTACTAAGTGAAGGAAACCAAGCTGAAAAGACTGCATACTGTACGATCCCAACTACACGATATTCCGCAAAGGCAAAACCACGGAAAGAAAAAGATGATCAGTGGTGACAGGGATTGTGGGAGAGGGAGGAACGAACAGGCAGAACACGGATTTTTAGTGCAGTGAAAATTGAAATTGCAGACACTTGGGCATAAGAGTAAATGCTTCCTGTTTTAAGTTGCTAGGTTTTGCAGTGGTTTCTCACCCAACAATTACATAGATAGAAGGACCAAACAAGCAGCACCTAATAACAACTACACACACACACACACACACACACACACACACACTCATATGATAAAAACTGTCCTCAAAAGGAGACAAAAAAAAAATTGAAGTGGAGAGCAGAGAGAAAGATAGATTGACTGATTTTTTTTTGACAGAGAGACAGCCAGCGAGAGAGGGAACACAGCAGGGGAGTGGGAGAGGAAGAAGCAGGCTCCCAGAGGAGGAGCCCGATGTGGGACTCGATCCCGGAACGCTGGGATCACGCCCTGAGCCGAAGGCAGACGCTTAAGGACTGCGCTACCCAGGCACCCCAGAGAGAAAGATTTTTAATAGCACAGAGGTAGACAGAGGCCATTGCAGGTGAAAGGCATGGCAAGAGCAAAGATATGTAGCTGGTATTGGTGAGGTGCTTTGGGAGTCTGGTAAGGAACCATTCTGGCTCAAGCAAAAGATTTTTGCAGTTTTCTTGTTTTGGTATAAACTGCAAAGGTGGGTTGGGATGAGCGTGTGAGACTCTGCATGTCAACCTGAGAAAATCTGACCTGTATCCCAGGAGGAAGAGTTAAGAAAGACTGAAGCTGCTTTTGTGATATGGGACTGAACAGGCAACTTCAAGCGAAAGCTCTTTGCACAAGTCTTAGAAACAGGAGTTGGAGGCAATTCTCGGGCAGAGTGATTTCAAAAAGGAGAGGAAATAAATTCTTTTATACATAGTGAGGTGGCTCTGATAGGTCATGTGGTTATGTGAAGAGACCCAGTGTGGCTCTAATGAAGACATTTTCAAGGTTCAGAAGATGGACATTGGGGCGCCTGGGTAGCGCAGTCGTTAAAGCGTCTGCCTTCGGCTCAGGGCGTGATCCCAGCGTTCTGGGATCGAGTCCCACATCGGGCTCCTCCGCTGGGAGCCTGCTTCTTCCTCTCCCACTCCCCCTGCTTGTGTTCCCTCTCTCGCTGGCTGTCTCTATCTCTGTCAAATAAATAAAATCTTTAAAAAAAAAAAAAAAAAGATGGACAACTGAGTTAAGATGTAGATCAACAGAAGAGGCTGAATTAAACATCCGTCCATAAATTGCCAAAACGTGAAACATTCTGAATCACCTCCTCGTTACTGATGAAAAGGGGGGCAGGGAGCAGGAGAAGGAGATACCCTTCAAGCTAGATTTTTCTTTGAGGTGTTCAGAGCCACAGGAGCTGCTACGTGCAAAATGATGTGCTCCCTTGAGAGAAACCATCCAGAACAGGTCCTGAAGCTAAAATCTTAATCCTTTTTTGCAATAAACTCCCTAATCCTATAGCTAAGAAAACCAGTAAAGTTCAAGGGAGAAGGACAGGGCCAATTTGAGGCAGGATTTCATTAGACACACAAAGGACTGAAGTTGGAAATTGCAAATCACAATCTCAATCTGTCAGTCAAAGGCAGATAAGAAAGGGCATTTTATGGAGAGTCCTTTCTTGGGGAAAACTGCTAAAAAAAAAAAAAAAAAGAAGAAGAACATGCCCAGATGGCCAGTGCCTAAGGGAATATGAGATGGGCCTACAGGAAGTCAGGCAAAAGAAGATAAAATAAATTTCACATGCACTGTTTCTTATTGCCATTTCTTCTTCGTATAGTTGCTATGGGAACTGTGTTTTGGAAGCTCTCTAAGGCTGTGTCTCTCCAGTGCAAAGCAATCAAGCATTTGGGCCGAAATGACCAGTCAATTTAATCCAACTGGTTTAATTGATTTATTTCCAACACACGCTCTCCCTCACCGGTGGCCAAGTTGAGTAGTTGCTGAACTGAATTTGGTGGCATCTTGCAGAAATAAAATTGGTTCACCTGTTGTATGTATTTGTGTTCCATCCTAGCGATAAGACTTCACCATCGGAACGTGCCTTCTCCCACTGGGGCCCTGTGCATTTGGAGATTGCAAGCAGCTCTAGAAGGGTTAGAAGGGCGACTATGAAGGCAGGAAAGGCTCAGGGGAAAAATTCATACACTGGTGTGAAGGATCTAGGCTCTCTCACAAACACAGTACTGGAGAAAAGCGGGGCCTGAGAGGCCAGGTAACCAAGCAGAAAAGATTCAAGACCAGATACCTGCCTAAGGCAAGGCAGAGCTGAGAGAGAGATGGCGACGCCAGCACCCAGAGGAGAGCTGACCACTGAGGCCATCCTATCCAAGTTAGAGGCTGCCTATCAAGCCACTGCCCAGACTGTTACAAACTGCAGATGTGGGCTGACACCCTCTGCTGCCACCTTCCTTCTGGAATCCAGTCACTCTCTCTGAGTCTGGCAGCACATCACTGACCTGCATCCTTCATGCAGCCCTGATAGGACATCAGGTTATGGTTCTGAACAGGGGATGCGGGTCGTTAATTTCTACCAGATTCCCCCAAGCTCATGCTCTGGGCACCTTTGCTGACTCAGCATCAAAGAATGAACCCTCTTGGGGCCCCACCCCACGTCATCAACCTGAAGTTCCTCGTCCGTAGGCCACACCTGCTCTCTGCCCAGGTCTTCAGCCTGCCTCCTCCAGGATCAGAAGCCCAAACTCACCAGGAATCAGATCACCAGCTCTGGGCTGGTCAGTGTTGCTGTTTTAAAACTTCTTTCTTTCACCAAAGAAGAAAAGAGCAAAAAGGAATAACCACACAGAAGGCACTAGAGAAAGCCAGATTTATAAAACCCATATTTATGTAGGGTTTTCTTTGTGGGAAATACTGAAGATGTGTCAGTATACATCTTTCATGAGCAGAACTGGCCTGTGACATCATGAGGCGGGCTTAGAGCGCTTTCCTGCTTATATATAGTCCCGCATCTTAGTTGCCAGGACCCTCTGGTCTCCCTAACTCTCTGCCATTCCAATACCCCCAACCACACATCCTGTGACCCAGGTGGCTCCATGCTGCCATGGCCTCATTTTTCTTATTAAATGGACCACTCCTGTGTCTCACTCCCTGAGAAACAGGGCTCTTCCTCAGTGAAATGTGTGATGATTAGAAAAGTATTGAAATGCTCTGCCCTAGACAAATTATTCCATGAGAGTCCCTTTTATCTCAATGGTAAAAAAAAAAAACAACAACAACAACAACAACAAACCACACACGCACAAAAACAAACAAAACAAAACAAAACCAAAAAAAAAAAAAAAAACACCTTGGGAAAGGACTTCAGAGGTTGTCTGTTGAAAGAGATGTTCCTAATAAGTCAGATGGATTAGGGAATTATTCCCATCTTTCAAAAAAATATGCTTGCTGTTTTCTAGAGACCAAAACTCAGTGTCCTGCTCAATAAAAATCAGTCTAATTCTAAACTCTGAAAAATGTAGAGATGATGATGATAAGTAATAACTGATATGCCGCTGGGGTTCATAAAACGCCTGCACACACACCGCCCTGATTTCCATCTTAACCTGGAAGGCATACGTGATGCTACTGCTGAGCCTCAAAACCAGTAAATTGCTAACCTGGCCTTTCTGATTCCAAACTTCTTCTGCAACATTTTCATGCAATCTCTGGTTTCCTAACTCTGTGTTTTCCCGCCGTTCCAGCTAGTGGTTTTGCAGCCAGCATTTTTCTTCTTTCATTTTGTATATAACTGCCTGATACACTATGAACTCAGAGTGGGCTTCTGCCTCTAAATAATAACTTTACTATTTATATATTAACAAATTTCTTATTTAAAACCTTTCTCAGACAGAGAGAGACAAATACTGTACGATCTCACTCACTCATGAGCAGATCGGTTGTTGTCAGGGATGGGGGGCAGGGCAGTGACGGAAGGTGGCCAAATGCTGCAAACTTCTAGTTTCACGATAAATAAGTTCTGGGGACGTAATATACAGTATGGTGACTATAGACAGCAATGCCATATTGTATATGAGAAAACTGCTAAGAGGAGATCTTAAAAGTTCTAAATATCTAAAAAGTTCAAATGCACACAAAAAAACTGTCACTATGTGAGGTGAGGGATGTGTTAAACAATCATATCGTGGTGCTTATTTCACGAAATAGACATGCACCATCATTACGTTGTACACCTGAAACTTACACAATGTTATGTCAATTATATCACAATAAATCTGGAAAAAATAAAGTTTTCAGGAGGTTGTACCCATGAAATTTGCTTAAATTTTATATTAAACAGGGGCGCCTGGGTGGCTCAGCTGGTTAGGTGTCTGACTCTTGATTTCAGCTCAGGTCATGATCGTGGGATCTTGAGATTAAGCCCTATGTTGGGCTCCACACTGGGCATGGAGTCTGCTTAAGAGTCTCTCTCTTCCTCTCCCTCTGCCCCTCCCCCTCCCTGCACTCACTCGTGCATGCTCTCTCTCTCTCACACACACACACAAAATTTATATTAAACAGGCTTATTTTTCTGAGCAATAAATAAATAAATTGCACTGTCTATTGAAGTTTCTCTTGTTAATAAAACACTCCCCTACCCATCTTGCCTTAAATTACTTTGTAGTTCTGTGTATCTCCCCAAGTACAAGACCGGATAGATTTGGGATCAGACTTCCAGAGTGATATGAAATAGTTGGAATCACTGATCACTAATGATGAGGCTCGCAAGTCATTATTCCAAATGTGACTAGATTTATGGATTTAGGGCTCTAATTACTTTGATCTATTGCTAGATTTTTGTTAGGGCTGTGCTTGTGTGAGTATGTGCGTGCCTGAACATTCATTAGAGGGATGGTAAGGAGGTAGGTGGCTTGGGAGATGAAGCATGTGGGAAAACATCAGCCAGTCTCTCTACTTGTTAGATATGTAAGAATATTATAATGTTTCCTGAGTTTCACATTAGCATAACCCAGTAATGATGGTGATTTTAAGAATTTAATTTGGCAGATGACTGATTTATAATTTGATCCAATCACTTATGGTATTTTCATATAAAAATAATTAATAACAGAGGGAGATGTTCTAATTTAAAAACTAATGTCTGCCCAAGAAAAATGCACTTCTCCCAGGAATTTCATAATGATTGTATTATGACTAGACTAGGACACATCCTAAACACCTAACTGAATGATAGATCGTAAGTGCCAACTAGGCTGAATGTGTTATGTAAATGACATACTCTTTCACAGCACAAGGAGATATGTGCTTTACTGGCATGGGCAAAACATTGCCCCAGTGTCTCCTTCAGGGCTGAAGGCCAAAAAGCAGGTCTTCAAGGACTGGAGAGGGGAGAGCGTTATAGTCCCACTTAGGAGAGATCCCATGAGACTGAAGAGCTAGGATTCTAGGCCAAATTGCTCCACCACTGATAGGAAATACCTACAGATTTCTGCTAGAAAAGAAATCGTTTCATGAACAATAATACATACCCTATACTGAAGAAGTTTTAATCTTGGGGAATTTAAATATGCTGANNNGATTGTACTGGGTGGTCTAATAAGCTTGCAGATTAAAATGACAAGCTGTTGGGGGCATTGATACAGTCTGTTGACTCAGGGTTATTATCAATGGGGACAAGGATCCAGCCTCTCTCTAAGGCAAGCTTTGAAAAATTGATTAGTAATTCTGCTTTTCCATATTTGCAAATGACACATCCAATAAAGGGTTAGTATCCAATATATATATAAGGAACTTATAAAACTCAAAACCCCAAAGCCAAATAATCCAATTAAAAGTGGGCTGAAGAAATGAACAGACCTTTCTCCAAAAAAGACATCCAGATGGCAAACAGACACATGAAAAGATGTTCATCATCACTTACCATCAGGGAAATGAAAATCAAACTACAGTGAGATATCACCTCACACCTGCCAGAATGGCTAAAATAAAAAACACAAGAAGCAACAAGTGTTGGCAAGGATGTGAAGAAAAAGGAACCCACATGAAGTGTTGGTGGGAATGCAAACTTGTACAGCTACAGTGGAAAACAGTATGGAGTTTCCTCAAAACATTAAAAATAGAACTACCCTATGATCCAGTAATGATACTACTGGGTATTTGCCCAAAGAATACAAAAACACTAATTCAAAGGGATATATGCACCCCTATGTTTTTTGCAGTATTATTTACATTATCCAAATTATGGAAGAGCCCAAGTGTCCATAGACAGATGAATGCATAAAGAAGATGTGGTATGTGGAATATTATTCAGCCAGAAAAAAAGAATGAAATTTTGCCATTTGCAACAACATGGATGGAGCTAGAGAGTGTTATGCTAAACAAAATAAATCAGAGAAAGACAAATATGATATGATTTCACTCATATGTGGAATTTAAGAAACAAACAAAAATGAACAAAGAAAAAAAAAGAGTGAAAGAAACAGACTCTTAACTATAGAGAACAAACTGATGGTCCCCAGAGGGGAGGGGATGGGGGATGGGTGAAATAGGTGATGGGGAATAAGAGTACACTTATTTTGATGAGCACTTAATAACATATAGAATTGTTGAATTATGATATTGTACACCTGTAACAACTGTAACACTGTATGCTAACTATACAAGAATTTTAAACAAAATAAAAGTTTAAAAAATGTTTAAAAAGAAGTAATTCTGCTTTTCCTCCCAGGCAGAGAAAAGAAGAAAAAGCTTTTATACCCTTTTTCCCCGGTAGAGGACTGCAGCCCCGCACATGGCCCCTTACATAAACTTCCAGGCTGTCCTGATTCCAAGAGACACAAAGAAATAAGGAAAAGGACCATCTGTCCCCTGGATTCTGTGCAGAGGGGAACAGGCTCAGATCAGGGGGGGAAAGAAAGGGGAAAAGGACCAATACAAGACAGTCCTCTTTTCCTAGGATCTGTTTCCTAGGATGCTTCCTCCTATCTTCAGCTTCGAGGTCTTGTTAGTCAGCATCCATTTGAGACCCCGAGGAAATAAGGAACCACCAGACACCTTCAGGCCAGGATTCTGGTGTCCCAGATTACCCTGATATATAAATAGGAACCAAAGTTGAACCAAAGTCCATGGTTAGCTACCGTCTACAGCGCACACTGCAAATGCTCCACTATCCTCCATCCAGCTCAACAAACAACTCACCTAGGACCCACCTCTTGACATCTCCTGGCAAATACTTGATACCCTGAGAGGAACACCAATGTTGTCTGTCACAGAGGGATCAGCCCCCCGAAATCAATCCTCTCCCAAAGTATTTCACTACAATTCAACTAGCTCCTACCATGTGGTAGGTGTGTGTGAGACAGAGTCAATAAGAACTATTCTGGCTTTCCAGGCACTCACGATCTACTAAGGGAATGAGACAAGGACTCAGCAACATTGAATCCATAGAGACGTTACGTGTTTAACACAGGAAGCCACAAAATACATGTGGTAAGGCGGACAGGGGTGCATCTTGAGGGGAGAGAGAGTATATGAGACACTCCCATTGTTACTCTCTTGGCTAAGAGAGCCTTTCTCAAGCTTGGCACTACTGACATTTTGGCTGAGTGGTTCTTTGTTATGAGTGCTGTCCTGTGTACTGTAGGACATGTAGCAGCACCCTTGACCTCTACCCACGAGATACCAGTAGCACCACCCTCCTCTGTCATGATAATCAAAAATGTCTCCAGACATGTCAAATGTCCTTTAGTGGGCTGAACTGCTGCCAAGTGAGAACCACCTGACTATCACTTTGGAAGAATGTAATGGAGTCTATGTATTCAGAGATAGTTCTGCTCACTTCAATGACATCCAGGCAGTGGTTTTCTATAAATCCTGATTAATCCACCCCACCCTGCCAAGGATTACAGAGGGATGTCACAGGGTACCGTGGAGATAGAGTCCAGGGAAGGGTGATTTTTTTTCTTATTTCTTAAGAAACCAGTTCAACATCTGGTCAGAATACATGTGTTAGCATTGAATGTACACCTTGTATTGTGTTAGGCTGTCAGATTTCACGGATTTATTTCCCAGCTGCTGGGAGCTTTCCGGGAAGACAGTGTTAAGCTGTTGTCCCTTTTCCATGGTTGCCTTGGCTAGAGAAACCTGTTTTACCCTAGGCCCTACCTCTTTACAGGGCAGCCTGAATCCAGTCATTGTGGGGATATAAAGGCCCATTCATTCCCTCCTACTATGTTAACTGAATGGTCATGCCAGCCCCGGAGTTCATGGGCCCATGGGCCCATTCAACGTCTCCCTCTGTCCAATCCTGCTCCCTCCCCTTCCCCTTCCTCTTCCTCTTCCTTCCCTGGATGTCAGGATCTCAAAAGCACTCCCTAAGAAAATACGCTGCATGCTGATAACGATCTCACAGTTTGCTTTCCAGGGCACCCAACCTACAATAACTTTGAAGCTCCTGTTCCCACGTGCTCATACTCACAGGTGTGGCGGTGGTATTTTTATCCCCACGGGCTGTATACTTCTGGGGCTCCACTTCCATCCTCAGCCCTGTCCCTCATCATCACCCTCAACCCAATGTTTCAAAATGTTGGCTTAGCAGATCAGTCCCTAAACAGTAGTCGGCACACAATGATCCCTCCAAGCAAAGGATTAAATCCCAGTGAATTTCCCAATGGAAAAACAATTAGATCGCAATTCTGTGGACCCACCCCTACACATCATTTGGCTTATCCAAGGGCACAGGGCTTTATCCTGTGACGGAAACAATATCACACACTATAGCATGCATACCTGCTCCTAGCCATCCCTGGGAGAAACTCACTGTTCTCCTTTTTGCTGAAAAGGGATGAGAGGGGTGACACTCCACAGAGGCAAAGCTGGAACTTTGAAGTTCACCCTTTGGTCCAGTTTCCTACAGGTTGACTTTTAACTGCTGCTTCTTTCTGTCCAATTTTAACCACAATGTTTCACATGTTCTCTCTCTGCCTACCCAAAATAACTGGCCCTTCTTTGCTCTTTTGTCCTCCTTATTCTCACCTCTTAGCCCAAATAGAAGAGGCCTTCGGGATAATGTTAGGAAAGGAGGTCAGTGCTGTGGGTGTGAAATTTTCATTTCTGGCAGCAGCAGCTCTGGCCCTCCACAGAATTGTAAAATAAATCGACTTCATCCCTGACTCTAAGCTCCCTTTTAAGGACTCCTTTCTAGCCCCAGTCCCAAGGCTCCAATTCTTACTACATTAGCACCTTATTCAAGTAGCCCCTGTGCCCTCTGAATTTTCCTGCCTCCCTTTTGTCCATTAAAATCATTCTCTTAAAAAAAAAGTCATAATAATAATCATAAAAATATAAAATAAAATCTTTCCCTTTGCCCCATTTATTGGGACCCTGGTAGGTTCCCAGGAGGCCACTTACACATGAATTTGAGCTGTGGTATGACCACATCATAGTGATTTTATGTATTATTCCATAGGGCATTTATATTTTGCATTTGTATATCATTTGTATTTGTACATCAATCCTCAAGGCCCAAGAATGTAGGGACAGAACTGTTAGGGTTTCATGAAACACAGAGAAGCCATTTTTAGGCAAGGTGAACTTTCTCCATTCTATAAATTAGACAGATAAGACAGTTCCCATCACTCATGACTGAACAGAAACTCTAGCCACCCTGAGCAATGAGCCAAGTTCTCCCCTCTACCTGTCATTCCTTGGCAGTGCAAGTAGGCCAACTGGTTCTTCCATTCTTACACATATGACACTTACTAGACCAATCAACTAAGAACTAACAAATTTATTTCATGGAAATAAAATCAGATTGATTTGACTAAGCTGACCAATTTGTTGTGGCACCACTGGGAAAGAAACTACCAGGCCATTTTTCTTTTCCTGTTTGTTTTCCACATGAACTTCTGTAAAGCCTATTCAGCACTCACTATGTGGCTTAATTAAAATAAGCTTATAACAAATCAGCAGCAGATAATACAACAGCACTAAGTTTCCTCAGAGGGATAGCGGGACTGGCTTTTTGAGCAATCCTGCCATCACCACCCTCAAATCTTCATAAAGCTGTGCTAAGCAAGGGCTCTGGGATGCAGGGAATCCAAGGGGACAATTGAGATACAGGGTTGAGAAGGAAAGAGAAAAAAACAGATATTTATCAGCCTCACAAATAATTGTACTCAGTCAACCAAAGCTCACCTGAGAGTGAACAAAGGAAGGAGAATCTGGGGGCATGTGGGTGGCTCAGTCAGTGAAGCGTCTGTCTTCGGCTCAGGTCGTGATCCGAGGGTCCTGGGATCGATCGAGCCCTGTGCTGGGTCTCCCTCTGCCGCTGGGTCTCCCTCTGTCCCTAACTGTCTCTCTCTCTCAAATAAATAAATAAAATCTTTTAAAAAGTGGGAGGGGGGGAGTAGAGTCTGCAGGGTTGTGAAGAACCAACATTCGGATCCCAAGTAATCCTCATGAAGCCCGGCTTTGGGGCAGATCTTGCAGGGACTGCAGCTCACACGCTAGCTCCCATCCACCCTGATGCATTTCCAAAAGGGCAAACACAAGTTACCACAAGTCTAACGAAAGTGATGAAGCCACTTCACCTGCAAAACACACACGGATCTCAAGAATATTCTGTCAGACACACTTGTGATCACCTGTTTAATAATGTTCATTTTCCATGTTAAATCATTTTTTTTTTCTCCTGAAACAACTGTAACTAACACACATGCAGCTGACCTGTTTGGAGCAATGAGGAAACAACCAACAAGCTTATGAAGCCTCTCACCTCCTCATTCCAAAATGACATATTCAACATATTATATGCTATTTTAGATAATATTATATGTGATATATATATATTAATCAATTACCATAGACGAGCATTTCTTTGTTTTCAGATTTTTACTACTATAAATGATGCTTCAGATTACATATCCCCATGTGTATTACTGACACAACTATTCTTTTGATCATTAAAAACATTGGCTTCTTGTGACTTCTCTCTTCAATGTAACACAACTCTAGTCCAATCTGAAGGCCCCACCAATTCAATGTCACTTCCATCTCTCACACCACGCCTATGATCACAGCCCTTGTTTACACATCTACTACCTCGCACTTGGATGATGATGGGAGCCTGACCCTTCTTTTAAAATAAGTTTTGGAATGCTGGCTTAAACAATTATTTTTTTGTCACCAACCCCTTATTAGATATTGTGACTTTCCTCGAAGGGGGTGCATTATGAGCTTTTCTCAAAGTTGCTTTACTACAGCTTGTTTTTTTCCACAGAGCATCTTGCATGAACTGTGGATGAAACACAGTATGGCAATCGTTGTTCTCTATGATTCACCATAACTAGTGGTGGTGGTTTTTTTCTCCCTTTAACAAGGTAATTTTATGTCACATAGACAGAGTCATAGATCTCCATTTTGCCCTTAAGAATCATAATCCCACACATCATTGACAACTCTTATTCCTGGGCCTTCACTGGAGAATAGAGTGAGTAATCCTAAGATAAAATGTTGCTATTTCAGGCAACTAGAATGGGAAAAGAGGTAGAAACGGACATATCATTATATACAACAGACCATAAATAATTAGCTTTTGTCTGCTATGTTATAGGAATTACAAACCCTAAATAATTAGTAAAACTTATTATTAAGTATGACTACATACGTATGATGTGAGGTCATTCATCTTAAAAGCGAAAAATTCATTCAAGCCGATGGTATCCCGTAACATAAATTTAAGAGAGAAATGAATTTTTAATGGTTCTTATTGAGCTATATGAAATTTATCCATTTCTTCCAGAGAGAATTACTGAGATGGTCAGTGTGCCAGTCATTCGCTTATTTGTTCTCAAAACCATTATCTGCCCTTTTCCTGGTTTCCTCTGGATCTTAAGGAAATATATGTCTTAGGCGTGTCAGCTGGCACTGGGAAATTTTTGGCCAAGGGGAAGAACTGGTGGAATAGTGGGGAGAGGAGATAGGAAGAAGCCATGAGTTTTGTTTCTCTGTCTTGTCTACCTTGGGTAGCATATTTAGCAGAAAGCTATTCTCCTCCAGACAGTCAGCCCTTCCTGTGTTCCAAAGTCCTCGAGCAGCCCCTCATTATGGCCAGACTCTTACAGAATGGTCCTGCCTTCTGTATGCTGCAAACAAACTTCCTTCCATTGTCTTTCCAGGCCTCAGGGTTGTAGTAGCTTTCTGCTCTGATTACCTCACCTTTTCCTATTTGATTCTTCCTCTCTCCTACATAGCCAACCATTTCCTTTCCCAAAATTCTCTGTATGAAATGCTTAAAGGGGTCCTTTATTCTGACTAGACCTTCAATGAGATAATGTAGCCATGATATATTTTTGGATATTAGTGGAGAGTCAATGTCATGGCCCATGACATTTTATCAGTGCCTTTAGTTCAATGTAGCCAGGACTATCAAATGGTTCAAAAACACCTAAAAATAGACTAAAAGATAATACATTTGAAAGCAAAGAGGGAAAAAACAGTAAAGCTAGTCACTGACTCAGGATGGCCACTGTTTGTATTGTGGTATATACCACGAGTACTAGTCTAGAAAAAAGGAAGTTGTCACAACATCAAAATAATGTAAAGTAAAATAAAAAACTGTATCAAGTAGCATGGTTAAGAAACTAGAAGATAGAAAGCTAGACTACCTTGGCGGTTGAGTCAGGTTGCTCAAAATAGAACCGCTACTCACTGACTTATGAGCTATGAGTCTCTGGGCAAGGTTCCTAACTCTCTGGTGCTTTCCTTTCCTCATCTGTAAAATGGGGTTACTATTACTGCATATAGTTTACTTCAGAGGGTTGCTGTGAGAATTACATGAATTAATGCAGATAGACTTCTTAGAAAATGTCTGGAATACAGTAATCATCAAATTATTGTCAGCTTTCATCATCATCATTACTATTAATTGTCATCATCATCACCACCATCATCATCAATTCCAGGTTACAGAGCTAATTATAGTTAAGACTAGAATTTAAATGCATAAAGGGAATAATTTCTGTGTGAATCAGAGATGCTGAAATAAGTATTTCTTGATCTAATATTCTTAGAGGTGAAAAATGTCTTTATAAAACATGAAGACATGTATAGTTTTACCCAAATACTTTGGGCAAGCTAAGTTCATATTTTGAAGAAAAGCAGGAGGTTGGCATGCTTTGTCCCTGAGACTAGAGAAGGGTTGGTGCAGTTGAAGATGTGTGCCTCTCCCTAAGAAATATAAGGAGGATTTTGTTCACTGTGGTTATTATTAAAGCTGTTCCCCCAACTATTTCCTGATTCTTTGTTACTGGATAAAGCCAGGTGACTAGGTTTGGCAAATAAGTTTTAAGGAAGATATGTGTCACTTACAACCCCATCTCCACTCTGGGTTCTTTGTGCCTCCAGCACTACACCTGGAAGTTAAAAGTGGTTGCTGCTCATTAGTCTGGGTCCCTGGGTGACCATGATAGATATGTAGTGTGAGGAAGATATAAACTTTGTTGTGATAAGCCACTGATATTTGGGGTTATTACCACACCACAACCTAGTCTATTTTGTTCTGTAAACTTAAGAACTCAAAAAGCAAGAAACACAGACCAGAGATTATTAATCTAAGAACTATAAAAGATTTATACTTAATTATTTTTGCCACCTCATTCTTCTCCACAGTGATAAGCAATAAAGCCTCTTGCACAAAAGAAGGACCAGTACATGTGTCTTCAAAAGGAAAGGAAAGGAAGGAGTTGGGAATTGTGCCTCAATCAGTGGACAAGCTTATAAAATGAAAGACCTCAGGAGGCAAAGCAAAAAGTGGCAGAAATGGAACACACACTCAGGAGCTTTGGGGAGAGAAAGAAATATGGTAAACTGTTTTAAGAGAAAAAAATTTTAAAGGGTTAAGTCAGAGTTTTCTAGATATAATTAAGTGATAAAGTACATTACAGGCACAGAAAACAGATTTTTTAAAAGATTTATTTATTTATTTTGGAGAGAGAGCGAGCACATGTTCAGGGAGGAGGGACAAAGGGAGAAGGAGAGAGTCTTAAGCAGATTCCATGCTCAGTGTGGAGCCTGATGCAGGGCTTGATCTCAGGACCTTGAGATCACAACCTGAGCTGAAACCAAAAGTCGGACGCTTAACCAGTTGTGCCACACAGGCACCCCCAGAAAACATATTTTTAAAAAGCAAAGGAGGGAGGGCCCAGATAGGTTCACTTTGAATTCTACCAAACATTTAAGTAAGATATTATACCAATTCTCTATAATCTCTTCCAGAAGACAGAAGCAGGAAGAATACTTCCTAATTCATTCATTAAATCCAACATTATCTTAATACCAAAACTAGACAAAGCATGTCTCTTGAACACAAATGCAAAAATCCTCAACAAAATACCAGCAAATCAACTCCAATAATGTATAAAAAGAACTACATACAACAATCAAGTGGGATTTATCCTAGATATTCAAGGCTGGTTAAATGTTCAAAAATCAATTAGCATAATCTATCAACAGAATAAAGAAGAAAAATCACATGATCATACCAATAGATAGAGAAAAAGCATTTAACGAAATCCAACGCCTATTAATGATATACTTCTAAGCAAACTAGGGATAGAAGGAACTTCCTCAACTTAATAAATAACATCTACAAAAAACCTACAGCTAACATCACACTTAATGCTGAGGATTTAGAAGCTTCCCCACTAATATGAGGAACAAATAAGGATGTCTGCTCTCATCACTCCTTTTCAACATCATACTGGAAGTCCTACCTAATGCAATAAGACCAAAAAAGGAAATTAAAGGCATATAGATTGAGAAGGAAAAAAACTGTCTTAGTTCTCAGGTGACATAACTGCCCATATTGAAAATCTGAAAGAACTGACAAAAATGAAACAAAACAAAACAAAACAAAACAACAACAGAATCCTGGGACTAATAAGCAATTATAGCAAGGTTGCAGGACACAAGGGTAGTAGAGAAAAGTTAATTGCTCTGTTACATACCAGCAATAAACAGATGTGATTTGAAATTAAAATCACAATTACCATTTACATTAGTACCCCCCAAAATGAAATACTTAGGTATAAATCTAATAAAAAATGTACAAGATTTATATAAGAATAACTACAAAACTCTGATGAGAAAAATAAAAAAAGAATTAAACAAATGGAGAAGTTATTTCATATTCATGAACAGGAATATTCAATATTATCAAGATGTCAGCTCTTCTCAATGTGATCTATAGATCTGAAGCAATTCCGATCAAAATTCCAGCAAGTTATTTTGTAGATATTGACAAATAGATCCAAAGTGTACATAGAGAGGCAAAAGACCCAAAATAGCCACGTCAACACTGAGACTAAACAGAGTCAGAAGATTGACAGTAATTGACTTCAAGGTTTACTCTACAGCTACAGTTATCAAGACAGTATGATACTGTTAAAAAAAAATAGATGAACCAATAGAATTGAATATAGAATTTATGAATAATAGATTAAGAAACAAACATCAATAGCGTTTCTTTAAACCAATAATTATTACTGTATTATTTTCATTTATAATAGAAACAAAAGTAATGTAGTAACTAGAAGTAATTATAACAAAAACTAATACTTTACCTTTATGGACAAAATTATAAAACATTAAGGCAATATAAATAAATGGAAAGGCATATCATGTTCATGACTGAGAAGACTGTATTATGTATTATGAAGAAGAAATATTATGAAGAAGGTAATTCTCCCTCAAATTCATCTCATTTTCAAAAAAAGCCTTTATAGGTTGATCCTAAATTTATTTTTAGAAGTATAGGGCCAAGATAAATTTGAAGAGGCAGAGAAACACAGGACATTTTTGCTTGTATAAATTACCATAATGCTATAATGATTTTTATAGTTTTGTATTTTTTTCATGTAAAGATAACTAGATCACTGGAACCAGCAAAGAGACAAACATATGTGTGTATGGAAATGGGGTGTATCACAGAGCTAACATTACAGAACATCAAGGAAATGATGGACTATCCACTTAAATAGTGACCAGACAACAGTTTATCAATAGAAGGGGAAAAAAACAAAAACAAAAACAAACCAGTCCTTACATGTAAGGAAATGTAAAACATGTAAAAACAAATCCCAAATAGATTTGAAAGCTATATATGGGGGCGCCTGGGTGGCTCAGTACGTTAAGCACTAGAGTCTTGATTTCAGCTCAGGTCATGATCTCAGGGAGGTGAGATGGAGCCTGCCTGCACTGAACATGGAAACTACTTAAGAGCCTCTCCCCCTCTGCCCCCTCCCACTCCAGCTCACATGTGTGCACGCACACTCTCTTGAAAAAAAAAAAAAAAAGCTATATGTGAAAAATAAAACTTGAAAAATTTTAGAAGAAAACACATAAAATATGCATAAAATATGTTCATGACAGGCAGCATGAAAGGATTTATTAAGTAAAACATTAAAAAGACAAAATATAAAAGTGATAAATCTGCCTGTGTTAGTTAAAACTTTTAAATGACAAAAGACATCATAAACAAAGTATAAAGATAAGACACAGCCTAGAAGAATACATTTGTAATACGTAAAACTTACAAAGGATTAGTATATAGATTATACCACTACAAATGAAAAATAAAAAGTCAGACTCAAAAATAAGGCAGAAAATATAGACATGTAATTGCAGAAAAAAAATAAACATTTGAAAAGATGTTCAGTTTTTCTGGATTTCAGTAAAATGTAAATTTTTTAAATGAGCATCAAGTGTTGACAAGGATATGAGATATGTTACTAATTATGCATTGCCGGTAACCACTTAACTTCTTAAAATCATTCTGAAGAGCAATCTTACAAAGTCTAGTAAAATTCCACTACTAGGTGCTTACCCTAGAGATGTACCTATATACCTAAAAAGACATACAAAGTATTTACTATTCATAATAATGAAAAAGTTGAGGAATGGCTAAACAGATTTTTTAAATACAATGAATTTACTATGCAGCAGTTAAATATATTCTCATCAGTAAGTTTTAAAATATAACACTAGTTTTTTTTTAAAAATCTAAGCATACAAAACAATAGAAATGATAACTTATCAATATATGCAAATGTAGGGGAAGTATATAAACTTGCATGAGAATGAGACACACCATTTTTGAGTAATTGTTCTGCCTAGTGAGTAGAGAGAAGAAAAAAATATGTTAGAAGTCTTTAGTGGTATCTGTAACATATTTCTTTAAAAGGCATGTAGAGAAAAATCTGATCTAAACAAACAAAGCAAAATAATTAATGTAATTTAATCCTGTGTGGTGGAGGGGAGCCCTTTTCTTTATGTTTGAAATAGGTCTTAGTACAAAAAGTAGGTTTTGATAAACATAATGACTGGTTATATTAAACATGATAAACATCAGGAATCCACAATTCAAAATGGAAGCTAGGGATATTACAAGAATCTATTTCTAGCTATGCGGTTAGGATGCAGTTCCAACTGTATGGTCCATTCCTTACACACACCTTTCTCTTATCATAGAAGGTAACCATCAACATCCTGAAATCCATGCTTATCATTTTTTTATTATTATATTTATTATTTTATTATATAGCTTTATTTCACCTCCATGCATTCATAAAACATACATTCTTAAAATTCTAGCCATTTTAACCTTCTACAAAAAGTATTATTTTGCCATTAAGAAAGCTGCGACAGATTTCAGAAGACTGACATCATTCAGAATGTATTTTCTGGCCATATGGAATTAAACTAGCTTCAGAAATGAAAAGATATCCCGAAAAAATCCAATTGCATAGAAACTGAACAATATACTTAGAAATAAAGTGTGATTCGAGGGGGAAAAATAATCAAAAAAGAAAATAGAAAACATTTTGAACTTGATGATGATGAAGATACAATATGTAAAATATCAATACTCAGGGAACAGAGTTAAAGCAGTGCTTTCAGTGAAATTACTAGCTTTATACATCTACATTATAAAGGAAAGGCAGAAAATCAATCATTTAAGCTTCATCACACTAAAATTTTTTTTAAAGATTTATCTATTTATTTATTTGAGAGAGAGAGAGTGCGTGAGTATGGAAAGGGAGAGAGGGAGAGAATACCCAAGCAGACTCCCTGCTGAGCACAGAGCCAGATGTGGGGCTCAATCCCACAATCCTGAGATCATGACCTGAGCTGAAATTAAGAGTTAGATGGTTAACTGACTGAGCCACTAGTTGCCCCTGATAACCATTTTAAGTTTAGTGTGATGAACGGGAGCCTGGGTGGCTCAGTCGGTTAAGTGTCTGACTCTTGATTTCAGCTCAGGTCATGATCTCAGGGCTGTGGGATCAAGCCCTGTGTCGAGCTCAGCACTGAGCATGGAACTTGCTTAAGATATTCTCTCTCACACTCTCTCTGGCCCTCCCCCCAGTGCCCTCCCCATCAAAAAAATAATCCGAGTATTATGAACTTTACACCAAAAATTAGGCTACATTTAAGTAAAAGAGAAATTCCTCAAAACACAGAAGTTACCAAAGCCAAGAGAAAAATAGAAAATTTTAATAATTTTATAGTTTATTTAAGAAATTTGACCATTTATTTAAAACCTATCCACAAAGAAAACCCCAGGCCCAGAGTGCTACTCCGGTGAATTCTTCCAAGTATTTAATAGGCATAATCTTCAAGAGAATGGAAAAGCAACAATAAAAATTTGAGGAAAAAATATAGGAAAACATTTTCATGATCTTGAGGTAGTCAGAGATTTCTTAAGCAGGATGCCCCAAAAAGTGCTAATTATAAAAGAAAGTTTTGATAAATCAGATTTCACTAAAATTAAGATGTTCTATTCATCACAAGACACCATGAAGAGAGTGAAAAGGTAATTCACAGATGGAAGAAGGTATCTGTAATTCATGTATCCAAAAAAAGGGGGTTTAAAATTAGAATATATAAGAAATTCTTATAAGCCAGAAAGACAAAAATCCTGAAAACCCAATAGAAAAAATAGGCAAAAAAGTTGAACAGATATTTTACAAAAAAAAAAAAAAGATATTTGAAAGATCAATTAACAAAAGACATAGATGGACATTTGACCAAAGAAGAAATACAGATGGCAAATTAGCATATGAAAAGGTGTTAAATATCATTAGCCATTAAGGGAATGCAAATTAAAACTACAGTGTGATATCATTATGCACCTACAAAATGGCAAAAGTTAAAAAATAGTAACACCACCAAATGCTGGCAAGGATGTGGAGAAATCCATACACTGCTGGTGGGAATATAAAATAGTACAGCCACTCTGGAGAACAGTTTGGCAGACTTTTATAACACTAAATTTGCGGCTGCCAGCAATTGCACTCCTAGACATTTATGCAAGAGAAGTGGAAACTCATATTCACCCCTACCTGTTCACAAATGTTCACAGCTGCTTCATTTATAATCACCCCAAATAGAAAACAACACAGATGTTCTTCAGTGGGTTAATGGTTAAAAAAAAAAAAAACACCAAATCTCTAAGACCTACGTACCACCAAATATCACTGAGCAATGCAAAAGAATGAACTCAGAGTGGGAAAAACACCAAATTTCCCCTGAAAGGCCCTCAGTTTCCACAAATATCATACAAAAGATCATCAGACAGATTACCCCTTTATGAGATGGGTCAAGAGAGCTATGGGGACAGACTGGAAACAACAGATACAAAAGAATGAATATGTTGGCAAAAAGGCAAACACTATGAACATGAAATTTGAAGAATCAATACATCTTCTTTAATACCCTTTTAGCAGCAATAGGGACACTTTGAAGGAAGGATAAGAGCACCACATTCTAGTACTTAATATTCACACAATATAAATACATTAATCTTGTCACTCTTGTCATTATGAGTTCTGCCCTCCTCAGCCCTGCCTTCAGTGAGCAAAACCCTTTCTTAATAGAAGAGTGGGGAGATATTCTTTGTTCATGAAGAAAGTGACTGTGGATATTGATCTGCTCGGGGAAAATACTAAAACAACAGGGTTTTTCCTATTCATATGTTGACAAGCAGGCATGTTTTATTCATTACCTAATATTTCAGAATTGGGCTTTTTGCATTAAAGGAAAACTCAAGAAGAAAAATAAATCAGCTCTATAACGTGACCCTGAAAATCCTACCCCAAACTGAGCTGAGATTTGTTAGCCAACAAACTCAACATAAAATTTGAAAATGAGATACAAGTTTGAGTCCTTTAAGATGGTGAAACAGCAGAAGTCAGTTTCTCATCATTCATCCCTAACAGTGATAACTAATGGAAGGGACTCTACTAAGTTCACAGCTGCTAGTGCAGAACATATTTCTCAGCTTTCTTTATTCTACCCAACCCTAGGCAACCCCTAAAAGTCTGGATAGAAGCAATTATAAACCTCAGGACCTTAGCAGTGGAAGAGAGTCTGGAAATTCTACAATGACTATAAAAGGCAATTAAGGTACAGTACCAGTCATTCAGGAATTTACAAAATTAAGGACCCAAGACAGCCACATGTAAAAAGGCTCCTATTATTTTAATGCACATGAATTCAGAGTCCATTTGAAATTTAGACAGAAGTCATCAACTGCAGGCTTCACATTATAGACACAGAAAAGCCATTAGCAAGATCACTGCTGAGACAAGCCTAGGTAGAGCCATGCCCCAACCATCTCAAAGGGACACAACACTAGGAGGTACACTGAGCCACTTCATCTTCTTCCTCAGCTTTGTGACCTTCCCTATCACTTTCTTCCTCACTCCAAGGACCCCTATAATAACGTGTTCAGACCCTTCCCTGTTAAGCTGTCCCAAATGATGCTCACTTTTCACCAGGAGAACTCCACAATGCCTTTCCAAAGACACACTTCCCATCTGATGGGGATGAGTTGTGGTAGCAAGATGTCACTTACTCTAATTTATTAGTGACTAGCTCCTTCAGAGCTGCAGACAGCTCATGGGTTTGTCAACCCCCCCCCCCAATCTGCACAGTTTCTAAGTTTATCCTGATGAGTGTAGGCATGTCCAAACCACACACCAATTTAGCCATTCTAGTGGAGCCTTGGGGGTTTCCATAATTCCAATCTGCATACTAGTACCCCATCTGGTTTGTGATTTTCACTTTCCTTGTATTTCCAGAGACAGAATACACACACAAGGACCCTGAAATCAGAGGGGCTTCTAAGGGCACAGAAGCCCGGCTCTAGGGAGAGCACTTACTGCATCTTCCAACGCAGGGTGTCCTGAAAGCTGGGAAGGTCCTCACCACAAACCCACGCTGATGTCTCTTTTCCCGTGAACACATCTTGTGAGGCAGGTTCTCAGGCTTAAATGTTGGCTCCACCGCTTACTTAATGTTGCTTCCTTTGAGCATGTTGTGAACCAGTCTGTGCCTCAGTTTCGTATCTACAAAATGAAAGCGATAACAACAACGAGTGCTACCTCCTTGGGTTATATTGGCTGTTATACACTATACCACGCAGGTAAAAGCAGGTGCGCAAGGCTCAGTAAGTAGTAAGTCGATGCTCTTTTTTACTAGACCAGCAGGAATTCATGTGCAACCCTCTATTCTCTGGAAGAAGGAAGAAAGGGACTGTTAGGGACTACTAGGGACTGCCCTTCCTGCTTTCTTTTACTTACTCAACCCTTCCCCTCTGCCCTTTCCCTCCCATTACCCCTTCTCCAACCCCCGCCCCCGCCCCGGCCAGGGCTTCCCTAGAATTAGCTTTCTAACCTGGCACTTGTTCCCACACAGTGCTCTCAACAACGATCTTGTCCATGTGTGCTTGCTCTCCTCCCCAGCCCTGAGGCCCCCAGTAGGCAGAGGCCAGTGACACTCCTGAGCCAATAGTGACTAGCATAAACCTGGGCAGAGAGAATGTGCTTTTTAAGATATGATTGACTGTGCCACCCCTTCTTAAATGTATACAGAGACTTTAATACATGATGTCAGTTGTTGTGTCTGGCACAGAAATGGCCTCAGATAAATGAGTGTTGTTTCCAAAGGCAGAATCAAGAGAAACTAAGCAAGCAGGTCGTCAGTGGCTCTGGGCGAGTCCCTCAAGAAGCAGGAGAAAGTGGTACCAAAGGTTCATCTGACTGTGCTACCACTGGATCTGAGGATGACGGGTGAAAGAAAGAGATCCACTATGCGTCATTTATTCACTTGGCGAATATTTACTGGGCACCTACCCTACGTCAGACCCTTTGCCTGGCGCTGGAAATACGGCAATCCCAACAGAGCCGTGGTCCTTGGGGCAAGTTCCAATCCGAGAGAGAGATGAACGTTACACCAGAAATTACACATCTTTACCAACAGAGAGGACAAGCCTGGCTGGATTGCGTGACAGTGAAATAAGAACGAAGAGGCTGAGCAAGAAAGTGACTTTCCCAAGGTTATGCAGGTGGATGAGTTAGGACAGCCTACAGTTAGAAGCACAGTCTCTAAAGTAACACAGGACCCAGCTTCAAGTGTTGGCTCTGCTCCTTAAGAGGTGCGGAATTCAGGGGTTCAGAACATGCCACCCCACAATATGCCACTTTGCCATACTGATTACTCTGGGCTGAAGGTATGTCTTAGCAGGTACAGGAAGGGCTCTGTGAATTAACCCCTTTCCATCTGAAAGCAGCTGATAAAACTTCCTGTGACAAAGGTGCCCTGCCTGCGTCAGGAAGAGAAGGACCTCCCTATCACCAGACACTGGGAGCCGATGCTGGACTGGACGTGTACACACAAACCTACTAAAACAATTTATCTTCCATTAGTTTCCTCCCTATATTTCCCAGCCACTGGCCCCTAGCCCAGGCCCCTCTGTTTTGTCACATCCCAACAACTTATTGTCCCCTGTGTAAAAAGACCATTAACTTTGAGGCTAACAGATTTGTTGGGTCTTTACTTTCCTTCTGAAGAGTCCTGTGTACATGTGAAAATATTAAATAAATTTGTATGTTTTCTCCTGTTAATCTATCTTCTATCAGTTTAATTCTTAAGCCAGCACAGAACCTAAGAGGGCCCAAGGAAGTTTTCCTCCCTTATGCCTCCTCCAGGGTACCCACGTGGGTAGGATGAGAACAACAGCCCCCTACATCTGGACTCGTAAGCATTTGATGAGGTAACGTATGTAGTGCACTTAACAATAAATGGTAGGTGTTATCTTATTATTTTATTTTTATTGACAGAGTCAGCACTTGTGTCCAGATTTCTTGATAGCAAATCCAGTCCTTTTATCTCTTACCCCACTGCCTCAATATCATTTCATCTTTCCTTTCTGACCAATGTTTCCTGGAAAGTAGGTCAGATTTCCGCTCTTGCTACCGTAGCTTTTAAATGGAGAAGGGGCACCGGAAGCTTTCTAGCAGCTCCAAGTGCCCACAGAGGCTTCCAAACAAGATGACAAAATATTTCCCTGAGGGTTTATTTAATTTTGTCCCCAGGCTTGTTCACAATTCTGACCATCTGGTCCTGGAGGCTTCTCTATTTTTAATATTTCTACTTTGAGTGTTGTGCTTTTTTAACCTATTCTAGGATTAGTCGCCCCCTTTCAACCACCCCCACTCTCTTCACCAACCCCTGATTTATTTTCCTTGAGTAGATTCCTTAGAACAAATTTACCATAGCCTGTAAGTTTGATTAGCTCCGACCTGAAAGACAGAGGCATCTCAAGCCACTCACAAAGGTCACAACACAACTGATTTTGCACTTGACCCTGGTATGGTATTGCTTGACAAGACCACTCCAAGCATGCATGTGACAACTATGAACAGCATTTCAGGGAAGAAAGTTTCCCCTATCTATACATGAAGTCATGCCCCTTAAAAAAAAAAAAAATCCTGTCAGCGCTGGTCAGATAGTTCTTCTAAAGAGAAACCAGGTCAGCTGTCCATTCGGGGAACCTCTGGGTCATGTGTTCTATTTTATTAGGCTTACAAGGATGAGCTAACAGATACCGTATGATCCAAGGATGCATCAGAAGACTGCCGGCTCCAAAACAGTCCCTCCGCCAGCTAGGGCTGCCCGAACCCCCACCATCAGTATCATTACTGCAGGCTGGAGCATTATCTCTAGAAAGTCTATTTCTTGAAGAATAACAAGTCAACAGCCTCAAACCAGGTCAGCTTTCTCTGGCTCATCCACTCAACTAACTATAAGTAGGGTTCCAAACAACTAGTACACAAGACCAACATGATTTAATGAGGGAGAGATGCAAAGAAAGGATTCCCTTCCCCTGGGATCTCCCAGCGCCCTGTGCTCACCTCCACTAACTCATCTCATTGCACTGACAGTGTGTCTACTCAGTGTAGTAGACACAGGGGGACTTTACTTTTGTGAACAAGCCTGGGGACCACCACCACCAAGTGCTCCATGAACTCTCTGTACCCACAGACGGGGTTTTAACAAACCTTTGAATAACTGACAGAAGGTAAGCAGATTTTCAAATTTCAGAGGACACTGTGAAGACAAGGGAAGCAAAGGACCATATGACAGCTGGAAATCTTGATGATGAAGGATAAAATGGAATATAAAAGGTTACCTATAAACAAAATATTTAAGGATCAATGTATGGGTATCATCACCTCTGTCATAAGGATCATAGGACATCCTTTTACAAAATGGCTTATTTTTTCCTTCTTTCTTTCTTTCTGAATATTTTAAAAGAATTTTGAATCATTTTTTTATGGATATCCTAATGACAAGATTGGCAATAAGCAGAGTAGATATTATTCCCATTTTGCCAATAGTGAAACTAAGAATCTGAGAAGTAATAAAACTTGCTCAAGATCATGCAGGTGGTATATTTATTGAAAAGAATCTAGGTCTTCTGCCTTCTCATATGGTGCTCGTTGCCTTACTGTGCTTTTCGAAAAAGGTAGGGGTGAGCAGACAAGGGAAAAGTACATAGAATTTGGAGCCAGAGACCTACACTCAAGTCTTGCCTCTGCCAATTTGATATTGGATAAACCATTTCACTTTCCAAAATGAAACAGCTTATTGTTTTCCTCACTAGCTGTACAAGATTTACATTTCCAGGACATAATTTTAAAGCTCACACTGCAAAACACATAGTAAAGCCTAATAAAATAAGACTTAAAAAAAACATACAAGGATGAGCTCTTAAAAAAGTAAGGGAAATCCTCAGGAGCTGGGGAAAAATAAAAAAAACAAGAAAGAAAAAAACCAAAGATGAAACTAAAAACCAGAGAAAGAAGCCAGTTTGTGAGCTCAAGCGACCACGGGTATTACCGCAGCCACGATGGGTCCTGGGGCAGCACGCCAAGCTCAGGAACTAAGAATCTTGACACTGAATGTCCAAATGAATATGGTGGATGAATCCCTGGGCTCCAGCAAGGTGGAGAGTTAGGTTCTCGACTGAATGGAGAGGTGGTCAAGGTGAAGAAGGTCATCATGACAGGGAAATAGGGAGGAAGATGAAGAGATTTGGGTGAAGATAAAAAAGATCAAAAGCGAAATGTGGGCCCAGAGGGGAGGGAATGATGATGGAAACGTGTGTGTGCCACTACATGTGCTCTAGATAGGAAATTCAAAATCCCCTGCCCACGTACTGCATCGATGATTGGATGCATACCACCTCCATGGTCAGAGATGCTTCAAACTGAGAAGTAGCAGCTAGTGATACCCCTGGGTTAGAATGGAAGACTCCTTTGGGGAAACAATTCTAGGAAGATGTCCTCTGATAAGGCCCAGGTAAGATGGGCCCACAGAGCTAATCAACCAGACAAGAAAACAATCTACCATGAGTGAGTCAGCAAACTCAGAAGCAACAGGAATAAGATTTCCCAAAACACCAGATGCTCTCAGATAATCCTTAAAAGAAGAATATTTAAAATAAATGAAGAGATCAAAACCATAAGGGGGGAAAAAGGATGCTTTTTTTTTTAAGTTGCCCACACACATAAAATATAGAAAAGAAGAAAGAATAAAGTAAAATTAACCTGAATTCTTACCATCCAGACATCTCATTTGTACCCACAGTATTTTAATTTACAGAGATGACTAGTGATGACATAGAGAAGTCAATACTATTGAAAGAAGAACCATTACTTATAATTCCCAAGGGGCCATGGCAAACCAAGTGGGCCCACGAGGCAGCATCGGGTTTGGGTCAGGAGTTCAAAGTAGGAGTGAAGGGAAAGCCTAGGCCTGAACTTGGGATGTCTGTGGGATAAGCAAGGCAGAGCAGAGTAAACATTTTAGGACTGGCCAGTTTGAATAATGTCAGTGGGCTTTAGGGTCTGTCTCTAGCTGCCTGGTACCTGGCCCTGGGTTGTTCTGGGACAGGGGAAATATTGGCTTGGTGTGTGTGAGTGTGATAAGTTTGGGGGGTGGGTAGTTTGCTTGCATATGAGACATGTGCTTATAGGTTTTTTATTATCTTTAGGAATTAGCTAGCCCTCCTGGGAAGGAGATTTTCTCTCCCTGGGGCTGTAAGTTCCCTCAAGATGCCAAAACATCTTAAGATATAGAAAATTAAAAGAACGATTAACATACCAAAAGATTTTTTTAAACATACAATTTGATGTATCCTTCCAGATATATGAAAGCATACACATAAGCATGTGAGAATCTACACATGTTCACAAGCACACAGACATAAAAGTTTTTTAACCCCCCCCAAAAAAAATCATATTATACAATCTCTTTTATAAACTGCCTCCTTGAGTTAACAATATGTCACGGAAGTTTTTCCATACCAATATTATCAAACTAGTCAAATTTAATTTCTTTTTTTTTAATTTTTATTTATTTATTTTAGAGAGAGAGCATGTGTGCACACATGCATGTGGGGCAGGGTCAGGGCTGAGGGACAGGGAGAGAGAGAATCTCAAGCAGACTCCCTGCTGAGTGCAGAGCCCAACTCTGGGCTGATCTCAGAGTCCTGAGATCACGACCTGAGCTGAAATCAAGAATCAAACACCTAACCAACTGAGCCGCCCAGGCTCCCTTCAAATTTAATATCTGAATGGTATTCTAATACATGGATATTCACACATTAATCAATACATACAACAATTAACTAATCTTTTATTGATGGATTTCTAACTTCCTATTTTCTCTAACATAATGTTTTAATAATCACCCTATAAATACCTCGCATACTTATTTTCTTAAAATAAATGTCTTAAAATAAATGTCTTTAAGCAGCATAGCTAGATCAAAAGATTTACAAATTCTCAAGGATTTTCACATATTGATAAATTGCCCTCCAAAAAGGTTGTATTAACTTATGCTTATACTAGAAGTATATAAGCAGTTCCCATTTTCCTACACTTTTGTCACCACGCAATATTGCTTTTTCTAATTTTTGCTAATGTAAGTGAAAATGGTATGTTCAATTTGGTGCATTTTTATTACTAATAAAATTATAATCATTTAAATATGTTTATTAATTACTTTTATGCTTCTTTTGCGATTTTTTTCATATCAGCTTCAACAAGTAATTTAATCTCTCTGAGGTTCAATTTTCACAGCTGTAAAATGTCATTAATAGATCCCACATCTTAAGGTTGAAGTACAAATCAAGTCGACTAATGTTCACGAAAATACTTTAAAGCCAAAATAACCCAGAGGATTCATTTAGTCATTTAACAAATATTTAATGACCACCTATTAAGTAATGAACTGTGTGCTGCACTTAGAAGAATAGAAAAGAATATACTCCATGGCCCATCATCCAGGTATACTGGTGGTTCTGAAATGATTTAGGCATCTACAGTGGGTACCTAAAAATTTTCAAAAGATGACGGGATACCTAAAGGAGAGAGCTATCTTGACAACTTCTCTGTTAACATTTCCCAGGCTGACCTTGTCAAGTACCTATTGCCACAGAACCCAGTAGCTCTGGACCCTGAATTTGGGGGAAATGAAATCATCAGTGAAATGCATGTGCTAAATGCATCAGCAAAAATGTTGTGAGTCCTTCCTTTTCCTCATTTTAATTATGGAAGACTGTTAAAAATAATGATGTACTTCAGAAACACTTCTTCTGGTTGCTGATCAGGCAGTAGGTATCAGAGAGAGCCCCTATCTCCTGGGAAATTATTATGCTAAAACAACAAAACAACAGCAATAACCCTGTAGCCTGCAGGCATTGTACTCAGAAAAGTCAAGAGCTCAGCGGAGGCTCAGTTCAATAAAGGAGTTTCAAAACACAGCAGTGAGAATGGGGGCGGGCTTCGGGTTAGGTAATGGTCCTCTCATCGTTTTCTAGTTCGTGGCTTATCTTTGTTGCACTTGTGATTGGCCAGGCGTCTCTCTGGTATGGCTGTGTATTATTCCATCACAGGTTTTAAAAAACTATTTGGAAGAAATGCAAATAGCCATTACTTTAATCTCCTAGTAAATGGATCTGTTCTCCCGCAATAGGAACAAGGCTGGCATTTTCACAGCTTCAGACTGGATTAAATTTTCTAAATAATAACTCCTCCTTAGTCCCTTCTCTTTTGTGCTTTCGAGGAGGATAAACTCAGAAGTTGAAGAAACGGATCAGAAGGAGCAGCGATGAGTGTAAATTAGTCTCCGTTTTGTGATATATTCGCTTTCCTGCGGGAATGAAAACACCTTTGCAACCTCCGAGTAGCAATTCATGGCCATTCCTCTGCCAAATGGACCTTTAAAAAAGTGTGCTTGCTCCCCAGGGGGATCTGCTCAGTTTTTATTTATCACCATAGTCAGTCTGGGACAGTCGAGCAGAATGTGCACACCAGCAGAAGGGCGCCTATAGTGTTACAGGAAGAGTGTGTTTAGGGGCCGGGAGACTTGAGTTCAAGTCTCAGCTCTGCCAAGTACTAGCTGTGTGACCTCAGGAAACTCACTTTGAATTTCGGTTCTAAGATCTGCTCTTTGAGCCTTTGGGTTTTACATCTGTGAAAGAAAATTCAGGAACTTAAAAGATTTCTAAATCCCCTTCGGTGTCTAAGAACTCTATATCCTCTGCTCTGGAAGGCATTTAGAGGCACTATAAGGCTTAGCCTTTTCAATCACTGATGAAACATATAGACATTCAGTACCTATTTCTAGAACTCCTCCTGTGGGCCAGATACTGTGTACTGTGCTGGGAAAACCAAGAGGAGTAAAACAAAGCCCCAGCTCTCACACAAGTCACAGCTTAGATCAGCAGACAGGTCCAGAAGAAATTTCAACACGAAGACATGAGGACTGTGGAGAGACCCATGTAATGTAACAGAGAATCCGAGTGTTGCAGGATTTCTAACTCACAAAAAAAGATGGGGGAGTTGGATTCTTGGAGGTTCAGAGAAGATGGTGTTGGAACTGAACGAGTCTTTATGGGCAGAAGGTACTGCACTTCAGATGATAAATAAAGGATAAAATTTAACCACCACTTACCACCTTCCCTGTCACATCTGCGAAGTAACACACATGGAGTTAGGTTGAAATTTTAAAAATAAAAGGAAGGAAGGAAGGATGAGAATCCCTCATATAAGTGGGTAAGGATAGGAAAGCTGCTCCATATATCTTTTAAAATAGATCAGATTGACTTCTTGTATGAAAGCGTTCTGATGTAATTTGTCAATACTATTTTTTTAATAAATATTTTTTTAAACAAGGGCCAGATTCTGTGAGGAAAACAAATCTGAGCCTGACAAGAGGCAGAGGACGGAATCAGGTAACTGCTTCTGGTCCTGCCCCTAAGCACTATGATAATTTCCAGAAAGGGCTGAAATAACACAAGACTGACTTATCCTCTCCTCAAAATCAGTAAGTATATATAAAATATAGGGAGCGGCCCAAGCTGATCTTAACACATGTGCAAACATGTTAATAATTACTAGAGGACGAAACAAGTCCACTTGCCCCAGGAGGACAGCGGATGAAACACGACAGCAGATCAGTTACGGAGCTTTGCTCCTCATTGTATTGCTCATGTCGTCTTGCTCAGAGAACAATCAGCTCATTTTTTCTTGAAATACTTCTCCTTTATTTCTCTCTGCACCCCTTGGTGATACATGGGGGACACACACCTGTGTCGTTGGGGTGCTCTGACCTCGCTGCCTCTGCCCGTGGTTCTGAGTCAGCTCAGACAGGAAAGCCCTCTTATCACTGTAAGTAAGTAAGACTCTGGAGACCTGTCAGTCTTCAACCCTGTGCTACTCACCATCTCTAGGGCTCAGGCTGCTTTGCTCCACTTTCTCTACGTTTCTCCAATGCCTCTTCTCCCAATACTTTGAACCAGCTTCTCAAAAGATAGTTATTGACCACTCCCACACAGGAGGGGCTATGTGGGGCTTTTTTCTTCACAGATCTTTTCCCACAGAACAAGGTAAAGAATACAAGCAGAAGCAGGGATGCGCAGGTTAAAAAAAAAAAGTTGATCATGTTTGCTTATTTCTATGGTATAAATACACAGTGGCCTGTTTCAGTCAACCAATGTGAGGTCATTGAAAGTAGAGCTGGAAAGATAAATGCAATGAGCCCTTACCAGCCGGCACCAGCACACTCCAAAACACTACACACCCCAAACAAGCATATGTTTTATAGACTCTCATGTGCCAGGGTGGACAAGCAAGAAAATTCTAAGTCGTAATACTTATCAAACACTTACTATGTACGTGAGCAAGGTGCTAATTACTCTATATACGTCATTTAGCACTTTGAAGTAAGGGCCACTATACCCAGGTTTCACTGAATAGGTAATTGGGCCCAAACATAATTAGGTAACTTGCTCAAATCCGATAGCTACTAAATAGTGAAACTGAGATACAAATCCACATGAGTCTATTGCTCACTTCTACGCTCTATTTTTAGCTTCTGTGTTCTAATGCCTCTCTTAGAAAACATGCTCGTTTGAGAGCATCAAAAGGGGTACTGAATAGACTTGGGATCTGAGAATCAAAGAAATGCTTTAAAAGGCAGTTACAGCTGAAACCTTGAATATTAATGAGTTCTGTGACAGAGACTCCCATGTCTGTTTCCTATAGGGTCTATGAATAGACTGGAGTTCCCGTTTCCCTTGTAATTAGGATTAGTGTCATATATCCTTCAGGCCTGGTTCAGAGATTCTTCATTCTCTCCCTTTCCCCTGCGCCACTGAAAGGGGGCATCTCCAAGGACCAGAGGGCAGGGGAGCCATGGAGACAGAGGGAGCCTAGGTTCCCAGATGGCCATGATGAAGGCTTACCAATGAGGAAGCCATCATTGGACTGTGAAGCAAATGAGAAATGCACTCTTACTGCATTGAATCTCTTGAGGATTTTGAATTTATATTTTCATGGCAGCCAGAAATATCTTGCCTACTGCAAAGAGTAAGCCAGACAAAAAAGGCAGAGTGAGGAGAGGAACAGGGATCTAAGCAGAAGAAACAGAGTGACCTAAAGGTTAGAACCATGTTTGAGGTACTGATATAGAGTCCACGTAAGAGGAACAAAGAAGTGAGATGTAAAGTTTGAAAGGTAAACAGAGCCGTAACATTCAAGTCTTGAAACCATTTTGGGGACTTCAATTTTATTTTAAGAGCATGAGCAAGCCATTAAAGGGGTTGACAAAGTGGAAAACCAGGATCAAATGCATGCATTAGAAATTCCCTCTGACTGCAGTAGGAGAGCAAATTACAGAGGGCTGAGACTGCACCCAGGGAAGCAGGTGCACAGACCAGTGCAGTAGCCTAGGGAGAGCCTGATGGTAGCCTGCCGTCAGATGACAGCAGTGGAGATGGAGAAAAGTCAACAGATGGGAGAGTTTCTTAAAAATTAGAGCCTCCAGGACTTAATCCCCCAGACACCAGTTTCACTACAGAGACATAAGCCACAGCAGGATCACCCTTGTCTAACCATCTCTTCTGCCATGACAGATTATTTCCAGAGACAGAATCAACAGTATGAACTAGCACCAGACATAATGCAGATTCTATACCCATCAGGATTTTCTTAGTTGTGAATAATAAAACCTAACTCTAGCTAGTTTATTAAAGGACACTGGGTCATTCACAGAATGTTCTGGAGGGTTCTCCAGCCAGGAATAAGGGCAACATCACGCCCCAAGGCTGTTTCATTGGAGACATCGCTGCCCCAATGCTGGCTTGAGGCCCCACAGCTGTGCCTCCACCATGGCCACGCTGGGGACAGATTCCGCTACTTTGGAAAGGCAGATGTAATAATTGCCGTTCTCCAAGCCTCAGTGATTTTCCCTCAGGTGCCTTTTTCTTAGTAGCACTAGCTTCCAGCTCGAAGTGTGGGGAGGACACCCTGATTGCAAACATCAAGGTCACACACCCAAACCCTGGCTACAAGGGAAGATGGGAAAACAATTATTTTTTGTCTTTTATACTGACAAGCATTGACCTATATAAGGCAGGAAATTCCTCAAACACGGAAGTGTGCTGGAAGATGCCGGATGGTCAGAAAGAACAGGAAGGGTTCACCTGGCAGAGTGATCTTCCAGGAACAATTAGATCTGAAGTCTTAATTGGTCTACATAAAAGCAAAGAATTAACAGGGCCAGAAACCCAGAATGGTCAAACATGAACTGAATTCACCTCAAAACAATCAAGAAACTAAGAAGGGATAACCAATATCAAGACACAAATCCACTCCGAGTCTTCAAAATACAGGCTCTGCCTTTATCTAATAAATGCATTTTTCAAACTATCTTTAAAGTAAATTAATAGAAAATCTAACAAGATTGACTACCAAAAGCCACCCTATGAGGAATCCTTACACAAAGCAAACAATTACTGCTTACAATGTTTCAAACCCTTGTTGATTATATTGGTTTACTCAAAGTAGGACGCAAGTATTCAATAAACAAAGCAGACCGAAAATGATAGTGGTTATTAATGATGCAAAGAATATCTGGTGAAGGATCATATGTCTGTGGTTGGAACCTACAACCTGGTTCTATAAGAAAAAGTCACATGAGGTCCCTCTCCAGCAAAGTGCAAAGGGTCACACGGTCCCCTGAAAATGTAACTGTTGGAAAAGAGAAAAATCCTATTATAACTGTGTAGCCTTGAATTAATTCCCAATTTACTGAAACCTCCAACATCTAAGTCATGTAATACTTTAGAACACCTTTCATATACAAAATCCTGGGCCAGGAAGACACTAATGGGAAGAGAGACAATTAACATAGTCTCTGCCCTTAAGGAACCCAAACTCTAGTGGACGAGTCTTAATACATAGACAACAATTATAGTACATGGACTAAGGACCCAATGGCTATGATAGAGATCAAAGTGGTATTCTGGGTCCAGAAGGAGAAAGCATTAACTCTGGGGGGACCAGAGCTGGCTAAAGGGAGATGGTGGCATCTGAGCTGGGTTTGAAAGATGAGACAGTGTGGAACAGGCCTAAAGGCCACTCCAGCGCGAACATGCAAAGTTGCAGGAGTATAGGTCCTGGCTGGGAATGACCAAGAGGGCTATATCTATAGCACCAGGGACCAGGCAGGAGGGGTGGGTGGACTATGGGTCTGGAAAGGCAGGCAGAGACCAGATGGTTGAGGACCAAGAGTAGGGTGATGTTCAACCGGGGCACATTTGAGGGCAGAGCTGTGATGCTGGGAACACAAGTGTAAAATGTCCCAGCTTCTCGGCAAACTGAGATGCATGGCCATCAGTACCACCCCATGGATATTTTTCTCTTAACCAGGGGAGTCAGCTGATATTTTTGAACGCAGCAGTGCTGTGGGTCATGGCTGTGAGTGGGATGGTCACTGAGCAGCAGTGAAGCACACAGCCTGGAGGGAAGCTGTGGGAGGTCACTGTAATGGTTTAGTTGAAAAATGAGACCCTGCCGGGGCAGAAGCAACGAGGACAGGATTAGGGAAGGAGACCCAGAGGAGGTATTGCACAGGGATAGATTTGTAACCAGTCGGCTGAGTGTGCTCACATATATGGTCAAGTACAGGTTAGGACACACACAGTTTCAGAGCAGGGTCTAAGGAGGAGATGACTTCCACAGTCTGAACCCTCTAATGATGAACTTTCAAACTACACACGGGGGAGTCTATCCTTAGCTACTTGCCTCTAAAACATAAGCCGAAGTATCAGATTTAGCAATACAAAGCTCTCCATATTGTAGAAATCAGGAGTCAGCCAGCAGAATTTCCTGCCCAAAAGTGTCCTTCTCACCTGCCAGTCATCAATACCTGAAATGCCCCATTTATGATTAATTCCTTTGGATCTCAGAGATTGCTTTTGGCTTCAGCTCTTCTCAACTAGAATTGAAATGCCCTTGGAAGGGAAAATTCCTTAAATTCTTATCAGCCCTATTCAATGTATACCTCTCTTACCATCCTTAGTTTCTTCCTTAGTATCCATACAGAAGTCTTTATTCTTTGTTCTCCTTTCCCGGTTTCTAATCTTCCTGGGGGCAGAGACCATGTCTTATTCACATTTTGGGTCCCAGCAACTAACATCATGCCTTGTCTAGTGCACAGTAAATGTTAAATGCCAGTTTACCACTCGAGAGCTGTAAAATCTTAGACAAACTCACTGAGTTCCCCTACCTCTAACCACCTATGACATGAGTGCATTATAATCTAGCTCCCGAGTTGTGGAGAGACTTGTTTGGGAACATCCTGAAACATACTGGAACATAATCTATAAATCATGTGCAAATAGGAATCAGTATTGACATGTTTCCAGCAACTAAGTGTGTAGACAGAAGAACAGGAGCACAGCTTTTTCGTGAAGCAGCCGTGAGAGAAGGGCCTGAAGTTCGATAGGGGCCCCAGAGGATGGGAGCCAGGATGAAACACAGGCTGGCATCACAGGGTGGTATATGTAATTCATCTTCCTTGGATGCTGAGCCAAAGAGGAAATGTCACACTGCCCTGCCTCCAGAGCCATCCTCAAGGGGGGGGGGGGGAGGACACTAAGACTTCTGAGCCCTTAGACCCCAGCTTCCCAGATAAACTCTGCATCCCTGGGCCACTTCATCTGCAACTTCTCCTTGTCAGGATTTACTATTCATGTGTCAGCTGCGTGGCCCAATTGCGATGTTATTTTCATTTGCTGGGTTTTAGTTGTTTATCCAGGTTTCTTCATCTGCCTCTCTTTGAATTTGTTATCTAAATATATATCTGCTGAGCTTGAATTATTTTTACTTCTTTTCCTTCTAGCTCCCTGGCCAATTTTGAAAGCTGCCTCTCTAAACAGTCAATTTACAAGTGGGTGATTTGGAACATCTTTAAGCAAAGCTCAGTCTCATTATTTTTATAAACCCCCCTCCTTCCTTTCCGTTCTCCTCCTCAAGAAACACCAACTCCATAAAAATCATGCATAGTGTAAGGGGCACAGAGACATAATGAAGCAAACCATGGAAAATGTGGTTGGGAGAACTATTTACAGGAGCAGATGGCAGGTCGGAAGAAAAGAATGCTGGCACCAAGGATGTCTCTTGAGACAGGCAGTGCCCACCTCTGAAAACTATGCGATAGAACAGTGACTTATAAACAGTGGTCTTTGGAGGAACATTCCAAGTCTGGGGACAGTGAAGCCCCTGGGGGACAAAATGTCAATATAGAGAAGATGCTTCAGTCATCACACTGTCTACACTGCATGCCCCCTGAGAGGAGACAGTGCTGTTCCTCAGTGCCAGCACCTTTCTTTAGGAGAATCTGTAAGCTCAGCTGAGGCTGTAAGGATGGCCACACTGAAGCTTAAGTTAGCTCTCAGGCCATCTGTTAGCATTTATCTGGGTCAGTGATACTTAAGAATTTAACAAGTTAGATGGAAAATTGTCTAGCTTAATTTGGGATGTTTCCCACTTTTTCCTGTTAGAGAATCATCTGTAACCCACTTTTGGTATATGTGCCTGAATCCCTGGATTAAGGGCCTCTGGCAATCTATTCAAGTTTAAGAAGGAGCTTCCTTAGGGACATAAAATTGTTTTGATTTGTTTTGTTTTGTTTTAAATCTAATTGTCTGGAAATCCACAAAAACTCCATTTGCTATTGCACTGGGGAAACCAGACCACAATGAAATATAATATTTCCAGAAGAAAACATTTGGATCTAAAATAAGGGATCAGGAAGAACAAACCAGTGAAGTGAAGAGAAAAATCTGTCTCTGAAAGCGCCACCCACACGGTGAGTACTGAATAGGCACAGGCCCTGGATGTGGATGTAGGGCTGGAAACTAGCAAGTTATGCAGATCCGCATGACGGCGCAGGCTTGTCTCCACAACAGCGAGGTTCACCCCGCCTTTCAACTTGAGTTTGACTCGGAAGGGGGCTTGTCTCAGTGGGTGAAAAACTGCCCAGATCATGCACAGCTATTAACCAACCAAAGGAATTCACTTCCAGAAGCAAAAGAGCAGATTTTAAAATCCTAGCTTTGTTCTTTTATAATAATTGGGTTGGGAGGAGGAAGAGGAGGAGGCGAGAGAGGGAGAGAGAGGGAGAGAAAGAGGGAGGGAGAGTCCTAGCATTAAACCCCAGCTCTGTGACACTCTGCAAGTTCCTAAGCTTCCCTGAACCCCAGTTTCTGTATATTTAAGAAGGAAAATGAGACCTTCGCTGCAAAACACTGGCAGGATCAAGTGTGAGCTAGTATTTGTAAAGTACCTGGCATACAGAATAAGGGGCAATGGGGGATGATGATGGTAATGATGACTGATGACAGCAACAACACTGATGGAGGGGAGCAGGGAAAGAGAAGGTGGAGGAGGAAGGCGAAGGAAAACAGATCTAACTCTTTAGAAAGAGGGGGAGTAGCAATCTCTATAAAAGTAAGTCAAAGTTATCTAAAGAGAAAAAGCAAGATAGACAGAATTCAGTGTAAACAGAAGCTTCTTTTTAATTCAATTTCCTTCTAGCTCTCCGAAAAAGATTTTTAAATGCCCAAATGAGATAGATGAATACGTTACACGTTTAAAGATATGTTTCGAACTCTTGAGAATGCCCCCAAACATAGAGTTCTTTATTTTTTTAATGGCAAGTTGCTCTATTTTATGAATCCTCAAAAGCCTTGGGTTCAATTCAGTTCCAAAACCGGTTAACAAAGTCACACTATGTATCAGGCATCGTACTAAGCTCTAGGCATCCAAAAGTCTATAGAAAACAGAAAACAGGAGTCTAACTTGGATGGGGAAAAACAGATTGAGAGTCCACTGAAAAGAATGCCATATGGTGAGGCCACAAAATTACTACCAGAAAAATGCAATTGGAGCACAGATAAAATAGCATTTAACTCTCTGGTGGATATGGGACTCTTCACTGAGAAAGTAACATTTGCACTGGGCCTGGAGTGTGGACTGAAGGGAGTGGGCAAAGCAGAGAGGGAGAAACCCACCAAGGAGAGGGAACTGAAAGACCAAGATAGCAAAGTGGATGTTGATCAGGTCTGTATTTTATTTTTTTAAAAGATTTTATTTATTTATTTGTCAGAGAGAGAGAGAGAGACTGAGCAAGCAGAGGGAGAAGCAGGGTCACCAGTGAGCAAGGAGCCCAATGTGGGACTCAATCTCAGGACCCTGGGATCAAGACCTGGGCAGAAGGCAGATGCTTAACCAACTGAGCCACCCAAGCATCGTGATCAGGTCTGTATTTTAGAATGATAACCCTGGAGGTAGTATTTGAGACGAACCATGCTGGGGTGCCAGGAGACAGCAAACCAACCAATAGCACCTGCAATATTTCAGGTGAGAAACAAAAAAGCCAAACTGTCAGTGGCAGAAGATTCTGCATAAATCCAAACATAAATCGTAAAAAAGTATATCACCCAAAGAATGGTATGACTCCCCAAATTACTAGCCATTTAGTCATCAAATCCATGAGATCCAAATCAAAATTTGAGATCAAGCTTTTTTTTTTTTAAGTTTTTATTTATTTATTTATTTGAGAGAGACAGAGAGAGAGCATGAGCAGGAGAGGCAGAGGGAGAGGGAGAGGGAATCTCAAGCAGACTCCACAGTGAGCCAGCATGGGGCTCAATCTCACAATCCTGAGATCACGACCTGAGCCAAAACCAAGAGTCAGATGCTTAACCGACTGCGCCACCCAGTGCCCTGAGACCAAGCTTTTTTCTATCATTTTCTCCATCTCTGCATCTGTGTTGGGGTCCCCCATCCACCACCCTATTATTATAGGCACCCACTGCCCATGTGGTGTTCCATGGGGGCTTGGGAAGTCCATACACAGGGAACCCCCAAGCTTTAGACTTTCCTGTTCTCAAATTCTTGAATAATTCTTGAAAAACTTAAACAGCTTGTCTACCTAGGGACCCATACTCTTATCCTTCTAAGGAGAATTGGCTGGTTCAAATATCTCCATACTGAAATGTTCATGGGCATTTGTGGTATTTTAGCAATTGCCTTCTAGAAACATGCACTGGCCTGAAAAATGACTCCAGGGCTGGAATTTTCAGCATGTTGATATGTCACAGTCAGGGCAAGAGAAGGGAAAATGAATAATTTGAAGCAGAGAGCCACATTAGCACCCCTCAGATAATCACACTTCCCAGCGCTTTCCTGATTCACAGCTATGTGTAAGCAGCTGCTGTAGGAAAAAGAAAATCTATCATTGATTCTAAACACACACAAAAAGGAATATAAAGGGTAAAGATTATTTTTTTGTCTATTTAAATGTATGTTCACAAGTCCCATATGGGGAAGGGAAGACTGAGTGTGCTTGATGTGTTGCATGATTTACAAATGTGTTTTATTTTTTCCCCTGCTGTGACGACTAAGGTGTTACTACAGCCTCCTGAGTTTGGGGTGGGGGGACTGGGTGAAACCATGATTGCAAACGTAGTGTTCACAAAAAGTCTGGCAATTTCATAAGTACAGAGTCATTGTGATGCCAAAGCCAATGCTGCAAAGTGGTGTGGCAGATCCAAGAAGCACAGTAAAGGCTCATCTCTCCACTCAGCACTCACTCCTGCAAATACACACGGAGCTCCCACAATGTGCAAGACAACAAGAGGCACCAAAATGCACAGCCCTTCATTCTCCCCCCTCAGAGGATTTCAAACCTATTAAAGAGCCCAGGAAATACAGGCATAAAATAAAAATTCACAAAGTGGCCATCTCAAAATAGTGGGAAGAGTGCTAAGGCAATAATAAAGAAACCTGGATTCAAGTTTGATATTTATGTGCTATGTGTGAACTCCTGGACAACCCATTAAGTCTCTTCTCTCATCTATAAGAGAGTCCAAATATGTCAAGGATGGAAAATAGATTTCAAGTTAAGTGCAGACTCTAGCCAATCAATAGTGACTTCCTAGAGCAATGTGATGATATGGATTCTGAAATACACCTGGGTTCAGTGGGAAAAGTGCCATTTCTGATCAGCAATGACTACCATGAGTTAAAGGGGAGACTGTTAGGGAGGGAGAGCCATATATATGCCATCCCCTTGACTAGATCACCGTAAGGTGGATGGCCCTGGTTCACTTTCAATCTGCTCACACAAACTTACTGAATACTTTAACATGGTTGACGCTGTGCTATGGACTGAGACACCATTAAGCCTATGATACAGACTGTGATCAAAAAGCTCATAATACATTATAAATACAGACCCATGTCCATCTATAATGCAATGTGATTAAGTGCTGTATTATATGGGTAAATACAAAGGATTATATGAACATAAAAGAGAGAACATGCTGTTCTGGGGAGTGATATTCAGGACTGACCTTGAAGGATGATAAGGAGATTCTAAGCAGAAAGGCCCATGTTTGAATGCTTTTCATATTCAGGAAACAACAAAGAGTCCAGAGTAGGTAGACTATTAGGTGTTTGGTCAAGACTAGTAAGAAACCAAGCGGGAAAGTTAAATTGGGCCAGTCTGACGTAAGCTTTGTAGGACAGAATAACAAGTTTGAACTTATCTTGCAGGCAACAAGGATTTACAAAAGATTGTTAGAGAGTTACATATGTGAGTTTGTGTTTTAGAATCATCCTTCCAGGGATGGCTGGGTGGCTCAGTTGGTTAAGCATCTGCCTTTGGCTCAGATCATGATCCCACGGGCCTGGGACCAAGTCCAGCATTGGGCTTCCTGCTCAGCAAGGAGTCTGCTTCTCCCTCTCCATCTGCCTCCTCCTACCCCCTCATGCTCTGTCTCTGTCTCTCTGTCTCTCTGTCTCTCTCAAATAAATAAAATCTTTTAAAAAATTAAATTAAATCAGAGTCATCCTTCCAGTGCCAGAGTGAAGGTCACCTACAAGTGGTGTGGGGGTCAAATTTCCACAACTTTCCAACAAGTTCCATTCTTCTTTGCAAGAAGAATTCTGCAAAAGCCTATATGAAAGAGGGGTCAGATTAAAGCCAGGAGTTGCAATAAGTCTCTGTGGGAAAGACAAAGGTAAAATCAGCACAGTGAATGCAAGAAAATTTCAGAAATATGAGAGGCCACAGAAGCCAAGGGTGATCAGGGAAGGCTTCCTGAAGAAGGTAATACTGAAGTTAGGAGGGGATGAGTCGGTCCCCCCTAAGTCGTAAAGATGCTAGCAGTGAGATGTGGTCAGAATTCAAGCCATGTGGTCCTTAATCCTACCTAATTTCTGCTAAACCCATGTTTCTGTGTGCTGCAGTATCAGCTAGAGCAGCATTTCCGGTGTCCACCACAGATCTACCAGATGTACTACGGTGAAGAGAATAAAGGTCTCCATAAGCAAAGACATTTCAGGACATTTAAAAAAAATGTTAAATAGAGTTTGTTCCTGGAGGACCTTCCTCTAACATGCCAATGTACATATGACCCTCCAAGAGAGGATAACAGAAATGGAATGTCTCCCAAACTCAATTAAATGCAGGACGTGGTTGTCAGGAGCTGCCTCATGGGGTGAGTGTCACACAGAGCACATTTTGGTAGCCCAGAACCAATTGCCTGAAAACACCTATGGATTTTTTTTTAAAGATCTTCCAATTTGAGAGGACATCTTCACTTTATTCTTATCATCAATCTCCTGCAAAGAAATCATTTTTCTTTGGAGTCTCAGAAGAGATCATATTTCATAGGGTAACAAACCACGTGCGGAGAGGAAATTCAAGCCCACAGAAATCAGTGAACATAAGGAATGAGTTGCTAGGGAGGTGACTGAGACAAAGCACACAACCAATGTGGTCGACAACACCTACAGAATTGCTATTTCTAGAGAGGTTTGGGGCTGGAGGAAAGCGGTAAGAGGAACAGGAAGCCAAGTGTAGGATGAACCAAAAACACTAAGGAGGACCTTTCCTGTTCCTGAAATTCCTTTATAGGCTTTCAAAATTGGATTTGCCTCTTATCATCAGTTATTTCTCTGTACCTATGCTAGTTTTCCAAATGCTAACATCTCTGGTCTGTCCATCAAAATGGTCAATTTGGGAGAAGACTTTGGGACAGTTACCTTCATATCCAACTTCTTAGCAGTATTGAGAGCTGTCTGTCCAAAGCCAAAGCCAGGTCACAGGGAGCTTTGAGAGGATTAGAGATAGGCATGCGCTCGGGCTTACTGAGTCACAGTGCCTTTGTAGAAATTAGTAAAAGAAAATTCTTTCTTCAGGCAAAAAATCCCTGTGCAAGAGCATGTGGCTTTTGGGCAGAGTACCAACTGAGTGAGAGCTCCCACTCCTCTTCACAGCCGGTCACCCCTATGCAGGCACAATCTGAATAATGATGCTCTGTCTCTGTCTTCCCATGTGCTTTCCATGGTAAATCCTTTGAAACAAGATGGTCTTCCTCTTTCTTCTAGTTCAACAGACCCTAATCAGAACAGTGTCCTCTGGAAACTGCAAAGCTAGGACCAGCATGATGAACTGAACTAAGATACATACCAGTCCTTTCAGCGCTGGCTTAGCCACTGACTGGATAAACTGACTCTGGGCAAACTATTTTACCTCATGGGATTTTACAGATTGTGAAAATGGCCAAAATTCCCTGCGGTGCCTCCCATCAAGCCATGAAATATGTTTCTCTACCTCCTGAGCATGGGCCAGCCTTGTGACTTGTTTTGATCGATAAAAGGCATTGGAAGCAAATGTCAAGTCAGTTCTGAATCTAGGGCTCAAGAGGTCTTGCACACTTTCAAACACTTCCACTCAGGCTCTTAGAACCCTTCCCAGCCACCCTATGAACAAGCCCAGGCTAGCCTGCTGGGATAGGAGATGCCACGTGGAACAGAGGTGAGCTGTCTCAGCTGAGGCTCTCCCAAACCAGCCAGGCCCCAGCTGACCTGGTAGCTAACCACAGACCATAAGTGAACCCAGCCCAGAAAAGCTGGATCCAGCCTAGGTAACCAACCAGTAGAATCCTGAGCTAAATAAATGATCACTATTTTATGCTACTAAATTTCAAGTGGCTTGTTAGATGACTACAGAAAATTGATACATGGGTTTGTGGCTTCTTTATTTGCAAATTGAGGTTAATCCCTAAAATTCATTCTAGTTAGAAGATTCTATGAAAACAATAGGTTGTTCAATCTAGTTATCACTGCGGATCTCCTTTTTGTTGTTGGAATTTCCAGGAAGGAAGGGAACAAGGTTGTCAGCAGAAGCCCCTTTCCAGGCTCCTCTCGAGTTTCTTTCTCCATATCCCACTTGCCAAAAAAAAACCCAAAAAAGTCTGGACTTAGGTAAAGACAGACTTTATTTGGAAGGATGATTGCAAGAGGGAGGGAAGGGACTGTTACAACAGGGAGACTGTAGCAACAGAGAAAGTTCTGACCATGAGATTCTACAAATGTCTCAAAAGCCAGGCAAAAAAAGTTTATATTATCTTATAAAGAGGAGTGCACAAGGCTGGAGAGAACTGGATGTGAGTAACTGGGATGAAGGGCTATATTACTGGGACTACTGATCAGGGAATATTTTCCCTGCAGGCAGTCTATGCACAGGACAATAAGGAGGAGCCTTTATGCTGGCTCAGGCTGATGAGTTCAAGGGCCTGGGGAAGGAGAAAAGCTTAACTAAGTTCAGTCAAGGCAAGGTAGCAAGTTTTCTTTTCTTTTTTGAAGTAAATCATGACAAGATGGAGATTTCCTCTATGTATCTATCAGAGCGTATTAATACTGATGCCTTAGTATTACTAATAGCTACTACCATTTACTGAGCACCTACCATGTTGCAGGCACTGTGATGCATACATTTTGTTTTCTCTACTCCTCATAAAAGCACAGTGAGGTAGCTACTACTATGCCCATTTTATAGCTGTGTCAGATTGATGAGTATGGAGTTAAGTTATTTGCCCAAGATGAATACTTATTAACACTCAAATCCAGGTGTATTTAGACCAAAAGATGCTCTTTCCACTACACAGTCTGGCAGTGGGTACAAACAAGTCCACTAATCATTTATGAAGCAAAGAATGGTAATTTGGAGGGTCTGTGTCTGACCTTGTCATAGGTAACCAAGAGAAGTTATATATAGTTATATAAGGAAGAGAAGCTCCCTGCAAAAACTATTTCCCTAGTCACAGGTGAATGGGGAAGATCTCTTACCCAACACCATTTTCTAAGAGCACAAGGCTCCAGTAAAAGTCAACGCTCTCATGACCAACTCACCCAGGCCTATTTATTCAGTCTACTCCTGCATCTGTAGATAATCTCACAAACTTGAGACAACCAGGACCTCCCCTTTTCTTCTCTTACCCATGTGTCATTAAATGTCCTTTCTCTGGTGCATCCTCCCTTTGGAAGTCTCCCTTCTGTGACTCTTTGGTTATGTGAAGCCCTAGTTATTAAGTGTATATTTAAGACCTGTGGAGGTGTAGGTAGAGACAGAAATAGGCATGCAAGATGTATACCACAGAAGCCTAATCACTGCTCACTAGAATCCCCAGTAATGTTCTCTGGCTCACCAGCAGCTTATTCTCAATTCATCACCTTTAGCTTCCTGATTTTCCATGGGTAAATGGAAACCCAACACAGTTTTAGGTTTCAGTTTGTAGGCAACTAGATAATATTTCTCAGTCCTGGAATAATAACAAGAACCCTTAGGTGGAAAGGTCTGCAATAATACAACTGTTGGTCATGTTTGCTCAGCTCAGCAAGTCAGAGAAGTGTCTAGAGCAGTAGGACCTCATTGCCCTTCTCCAGTCCAGCCTGAACTTGGATGCATGACTGACGTACACAAAGATAATCACTCCAGTTATGTCACTTCTTTCGTCAAAATCTTTGAACACATTCCCTATACCTATGCCATGTCTATAAACTGGTGTGCGTAAGACTCAAGGCCTCTCTCTAAACTGCCCCAATCCAATATTTCAACTCTATCTCTCATTAACCTCCTATACCTATACCTCAGACTCTCAAATCATCCTTTAGAACTGCCATCCATTTTTATACAATTTTGAGAAAATGAAACAGACCCATGTCCATATGTATATATATGGTGTGATGCTGTCTTTTTAAAAATCAATTACCAAAACAAAAAAAGTCAACTACCTGTTTTGTGGACCCATGTCAAGAGTGTATTTGGAATAGACAGATCACCCTCAATTAAAATTGTCCAGGGGAGAGACATAGTCCAAGCCAGATAAAACAAATACAGCGCCTATCCCCAAAGGTCCTTTAATCTACAAAATAAACTACTAAACCAAATGAACACATTACAAATATTGTGCTAGATCAACACTTGACTAAACAGATGATGAGTTTTTAGCATTGTATGGTGTACTAGTGCAGTTTAAGGGCATTTTAGAGGAGAGCAGGAGGGAAGTGACAGAGTTTCATAATCATTGGTCAACAAATGCACTAGGGAGTCATCGACTGTAAGTAGAGCCAGCAGCCTTCCAAAGGAGGTAAACACAATTCTTTGTTATGGCTGGTCTTTGTTCAGATTGATACATAAAAGGAGAGTCTCTGGGTACTTAACGCTTCAGCTTGGACACAAGTAAAGGCTCTGAAATAACTGCGGAATTCAAATCCATTGATCAGTGTGTATAAGACAGATGGGAAAATCTCCAACCTGAATACATGGCTCGGATTAATGCCATGGCTTAAAAAGTCTGACGGAGGTGGCAAATGTGAGAGTGGACAACAGTATGTGTTCATGCAATTACTTTCTGTAAGACTTCCTCCAAGCTGCTAAGAAGACCATACTCCAGAATGAATGTTTACAATGGTAAAAGGAGTATTGTAAAATGGCAGCATTACTGAACCTCAAAGATGTATGGATGACAGCAGTAAAGGCATGTGGAAGCTGGCCCAGCCTATTCTCTAGGGCAAATGGCAGAGCACTTGAGAGAAATTTGTATTTTGGCATTTTTTACTAACAGTAAAGCTTGGTACACTGACCCTAGCAACTTCAGAATATTTGTCCTTAGCCCAAAACTTCCCTGGGAAAACGTGTAAGAGTCCAAGCAAATCAGTCACCCAAGTATTAAATGCTGGGTTTGTGCTCATCTCAGTGCTCAACATTCTGAAAGGGGAAAAAGGAAAAAGAAAATGAGAAAACAGTATTGACCACCCTCAGTGCACATACATATTCTCCAGAAGGACAAAAGTAACACAGAGGGTACAAGTCAAACTGAAGTAAATACTAAATGGGATGACATTTGTCAAGGGAACACATGCAATGAGTGCATCACTGAATGATGGAAAGGATAAGGTACATTTTTTCTTCCTGTTGAAGGTCATACTTTAAGTTGGGAATGCAAGATATGGAAATGGTTGTTGTTGATTAAATAGATGACATCAAAAAACAAGTTTCCAGACTGTGATTTATGATGCCAAAATCAAAATCTACTGGCAGGCAAAGGACACGTCCCATGAAAAACAAGAAAAAATGATTACAATCCTAATCCGAAAGATTTAAAACAAATGGCCAAGAGAGATGAAGATAAATGCTGAGGTAATACTATAGAGGGGATGCAGTGGAGAAAAGACCTCCTCCCATAAAAAACAAAAAGAAAAATTAGAAAGAAAAAAAAAAAAGCTTAGGAAGGATTCTATATCTAATTAGTTTCCTAGGGGCTGCTGTAACAAAGAACCATAAACTGGGTAGATTTAAAACAAAAGGAATATACAGTTTTAGAGGCTAGAAGTCTGAATTCAAGGTGTCATTGTGGTTGGTTTCTACCAGAGGCAGAATCTGTTCCCTGCTGTCCGCCTAGCTTCTGCTGGTTGCTGACAATCCTTGGCAGCCCTTGACATGTGGACATATAACTCCAATTTCTGCCTCTGACTTCACATGGCCGCCTTCTCTCTACATTTTCTCTCGGCATCCCCCCTTTTGTGTTTATGTGTGCCTAAATTTCCCTCTTCTTGTACAGACACCTGTAATACTGGATTTAGAGCCCACCCCAATCTAGTATGACCTCATCTTAACTTGATTACATCTGTAATGACCCTACATCCAAATAAGGCCACACTTACAGGTTCCAGATTCCAGATTTTGAGGAGGTGGAGGGACCCTACTCAACCCAGTATGGGAGGAGGTAACATAAGGATGAAAAGACTAGGTTAATCTTATTCACCATTGTGCCCCAGCACCTAGTGCTAGCATATGGTAGAAGATATACATTATATTGTACAAATATATATACATATATGTATTTATATAATCACATACATGCATACATATTTAGTAAATGAATTGTCCTAATTACCACTGCATAGACTGAGAGACTACATCTATCAAATATATTTGATATTTTATATAAGACTAAAAATATTTTAACTGTTCCCAAGATTTGACTGGATAGAAATCATGACTAGCATTCAGATTCTGACTAGAATTCATAAGTAGGGGATATACAGTACCTAAAAGAAACAGATTTTAAAGATGGGTTAAAAAAAAGGTTTCTAAGTCAAGATGACAAATTCTTTTAGTAAAATCCAGGACCTGGGTATAGAAGCACATGGTGGAGAGGGAACTTTGAGGACAAGATAAATAGCAGAAAAACTGAATATTTTTGTGGCAATATTCCACAAACCACTTGGACGGAGAAAACACATGAGTATTTTGCTCCAAGGACCATGTTCTGTCTACTCCACTGTTCTCCTGTAAACTTCCCATCACAAGAAAAAGAAAAATATGTTAATCAGTGGAAATGAGAAGTACTTTTAGAAGGGGGGGCAGCCAAGCCCTCTAAAGACTTCACAATAACCATGAAATACCAGATCTACTCAGTCAAGGATCCCCCACACTTTAGAAGGACAAGTTATTCAAAGTGGAGAGAAAACATGGCACATTCTTTTGGCTATTCAGAAGAAGAGGATTCAAGAGAAAAGAGCAATGGTAACTGCCTTTAACTTAGTGTTTCTGGCACTTTATATATTATTCCATATAATCCCTACTACAACCTTTTAGGTTAGAAAAGAGAATAGTCAGAAACACACATCAGTCACTTACTATTCCAGCAATTATCAATCCTTCTGGGTAAGAAAAGCAGTGTCCCTGTGCTGGCAACAAGAGAAAAAGAGACCAGGAAAGACAACAGAAACAGACAGAGTTGCAAAAACAGAGGGAGACTCACAACCAGACAAGAGAGAAAGGACTGATAGAGAGAAAGAGACACTGAGGGAGAAGTTACTACATAAGGAGAAGGGAGCAGGACCCTACTTATTTTGTGTTGGGAAGGCCAAAGCCACATCCAGGGAATTTTTTTTTTTTTAATCAAACTTGGGATTTTGTGAAGAAGTATTGCTAATATGAGTGCTAGAAAAGAGATGTCGAACAGATCAGAACAGCCTGACTTCAATTAAGTGGTATTTAATAGGCATATAACTCCCAGGATAATTACACTATATGCCACTTAAAATCCCAAATCAACTATAAAGATACAGGATGCAAAAAACATTCATATAAAGAACAATCTGGGGCGCCTGGGTGGCACAGCGGTTAAGCGTCTGCCTTCGGCTCAGGGCGTGATCCCGGCGTTATGGGATCGAGCCCCACATCAGGCTCTTCTGCTGTGAGCCTGCTTCTTCCTCTCCCACTCCCCCTGCTTGTGTTCCCTCTCTCGCTGGCTGTCTCTATCTCTGTCGAATAAATAAATAAAATCTTTAAAAAAAAAAAAAAAAAAAAGAACAATCTAACAATTTTGATCATAAATCAGTATGAGCATGTTAGTTAGAATGGTTTGACTATAATAAAAACCCAATCCATATAGGCTTTAAGAAAAATAAAATTTTATTTGTTAATATAACCGGAAGTTGAGTAGTAGAGGAGGTTACTTCAGGTGTGTTATGAATAGGACTTAACCTTTGTTCCCCTACAATTCTCTCAGGAATGCTCTCTTTGGTGGGTCATCTTCATTCTCATACTGAACTTTTCAGTCTTAAGAAGGAAGTTCCCCAGGAACCTTTAGCCTTGGTTCTTGAACCAATCACTGGCAAGGAATTTCTTAGACCAATTAGAATCCAACCTTGGGGGGCGCCTGGGTGGCACAGCGGTGAAGCATCTGCCTTCGGCTCAGGGCATGATCCCGGCGTTATGGGATCGAGCCCCACATCAGGCTCCTCCACTATGAGCCTGCTTCTTCCTCTCCCACTCCCCCTGCTTGTGTTCCCTCTCTCGCTGGTTGTCTCTATCTCTGTCAAATAAATAAATAAAACCTTAAAAAAAAAATATTCAACAGCTATTTAAAAAAAAAAAAAAGAATCCAACCTTGGTACCAGAACATATTTCTAAAGCCACATCATTACTACATGGTAGGAAGGGAGTAGACTGAACGTTGGACTGTCAATCTCAAATGCCCACTACAGTAAGCTTACAATGCAACAAGACCATGAAAGGGGTGCTGTGACACATTATTATTATTATTATTGAGTATCTATGGTGTGCAGACACTTTTTGTATCTTATTTTCTTTATTCCTTACAATAACACCGTGAGATGGGTCTTATTAACATTTTAGCAACAAGGTACAAAGATTCAGAGGTTAAATGATTTATCCATGGAAACGGTATGATAGAACTACTCCTCTTTCCACTACCATATAATCTGAGATGCTGACACCTGTTGTAATTTAATGGTGTGGCATGGCCTTAATGTAACTCTAGAAAATAAAGATTTTGCCTTGATATCATCATCACATGTTTTTAGCTGTCCTTCCTCTCCAATACTGACAACATTCTGGACATTCTGCTTATACCCCCATGGTCCTCATTATTTCTTTGATTCATTTTTGCTATGGTGGGGAAGGAAAATTTCTTATAACTCCAGTATTAAAAATCTTATTAGAGTTAGTTTTTTAGGTTTCACAGCGAATTCTTTTTATTTTTAATTATAGAATTTAACACACATACAGCAAAGTACAGGAAACACACACCTCAATGAATTACCACATACAACATCATTAGCACCCCAATTGTCTGCTTATGCCTCTTTCTTATTACTATACCCCCAAGATAGCTATTATCTTGACTTCTAAACATATGCAAACATTTCTTCTGGGTGTACATCTAAGAGTGGATTGCTGACCATAGTGTATACATATAAACTTTAGTAGATAATCCCAATCTTTTGTGTCAATTTCCAAAGTGATTATGCTAACTTTAGCAACAGTAGTATATAAGAGCTCCTATTGCTCCTTACAGATACTTCCTATTGACTGTGTTTTCTAATGTTACTCGTTCTGGTGAATACGTAGTAGTATCTCACTGTTGTTGTTTTTTGTTTTTTTGTTTTTTTAACTTGTATTTCTCCGATTGCTAATAAGGTTGAATGCCTTTTCTCAGATTTATTGGTCATTTTGGATATCCTATTTTGTGAACAGACCGTTTAAATCTATTGCCCATTTTTATACTGGGTTCCTTATCTTTCTTAATGACTTTAAGAATTTCTTTATAAATTTTGCTTATGATCTCTTTTAAGTTACATGAATTGCAAATATTTTCTCTGACTCTGTGCTTTTTCTTTCTATTTTCTGAAACAGGTTGGGTTACCCAGACAGACTCAGACTGCAGAATATTTATTAAGGAGTTCCCCCATTGAGTGGCTTAATAACTACAGAAGGGAAAAGCCAGAATCAGCAGTGGGCAGAGAAGTCTCTCTGTGATAAAGGACCAATGATAACCTAGGTTGACTCTAAAGAAAGTTTTAGAATAAGAATGTGTTTTAGAGTTGTCACAAGTTTGGTGAAGATAGCTAGACCTCTATATTCATACATCCACCACTCACTGGGTATGTGCCTTCCCAGAAAGAGGTGTGGTCTTGGGCAAGGCAGATCTCCATGGCTGAGACAATTCCTGAATGAGCTGTAAGCAGCTGTCTGGCTGCCAACACTCCCAGCAGGTGAGGCAACAAGTTCTTCATTGAGAAGGAATCTAATGACACATTAGAATGTCCAATGTACTCTCTTAATGGTGTTTTTGAGAAACATAAGTTCTTAATATTAGTATAGTCCAATTTAATAATCATTTCCTTTATATTTAGGGCAATTCATTTCCTCTTCAAAAATCTTTCCATACCCAAAACCATGAAGATGTTCTCCCATATGTTTCTTTTGTGTATTGAGGCATATAATCTACTTGGAAATGGGCTTTTTGTGTACCGTATGAATCAGGTTTCATTTTTCCACATTGATTTCTAACTCTTTTCAGAATCAACATATCAGATAAATAGAAATGAATCGGTCACATAGTCAACCAGGAGAAATCCAGGGGACTTACGAATACTTAAGGAAGTACAGGAGAGAATGATGGGGAAGAAATATTAAGTAGACCAGATTCTACTTGAGGACCCTTCTCATGTTTAAGTGCGAAGCACCAATACTCTCCTACAAACCTGTTGGAAATCTTTACCTGTAAGGATTAAATTGAAAGAGATAAATGTAAAATAATAGGAATACTCTAGTAACTGAAATGGTAGCTATCTATTAATATCCTGGAGCTAGGGGCAGCCCCAACACATGGCTGTTCAGAATGCTGTGGGTTATCACATTCTCATCTTAGTAGAACATTTTCCACTCTTATTTTCCTACAGAGAAAAAGGTCATTTTCCTCTTCTATTTTACTTCTCCCATGCCCTATAGAATCAGATAAGACTTGACCAGAAGCCAGAGCAACATTCCTAACAGGATGTTACAACACCTGTTCAAAAGCAGATGAATTGTGTGCTACCATTTTCAGGAGCAGACAAATGGCAATTCGCTGATTCCAGAATGGAATGTGGCCAGCCTAATTTCTACCATCGCATTTGCCAACCTTCAAACACTTTGCAAAATATATTCTAAGCAGGTCAGTAATACAAATAATTTATGAAGAATCTGTGCTCTAAAAACACATAGGTACATGAGGAAAGAGCAGTCTCAGCTCCACTGTGTTTTTCTTCACTAGAGTAACACTTAAGCAAGAGGTAATGTCTAAAGCATCGATTAGGACACCTCCCTGAATCCAGAAGTTTCCAGCTGTTCCCCTACTTCCAATAACAAGTCTTTTCTTCAGCCTCACAGCTGATGCTTTGCTCAGCATGGTTTTTTAAAAACCATGCATCAGAGAGTATGTATTCAATAGCAAGTAACAACAACAACAAAAACTAACACTGGTTTGCACCATTTTGACATTTATTATTTATTAACATGATGCCAGCTTGGTTAGCCAGGTCTGCAGCAGCATCATCAAAGACCCAGCTCTTTTCAGCCTCGCACTCCATCATTCTCAGGGTATTGACTTACATCCCAAGGCATGTAGCTTTATGGACATAAGTGACTGTTAATCCTCCAGACAGAACGTCTTTAAAAGTCAACATTCAAAACTCTCATTGTTTGATTCTATTTTTAATCAGAGATAAACATCTTTCCCTAACCCTGTGCCTAGGAGACAACCTTGTTTTTCACTGTCCCAGGACACATGCTTGCCCTAAATTCAATCATTGGCAAAGTGGAAAAGAATTGTCAAAAGTGGCCTAAATCTATCACAATTATGACTCACCACTTAAGACCAAGCACAGCGTCCCTCAAACAATTTGGGGGTTCTAGTAGCAAGAATGGAAGGCTAATATCTGTTGAGTAGGCAACCAAATATGCCTGCCACAAACATCTGGTTACAGAAAAAAAATGTAAAAGTCTAGAAAGAAAAAAATCTTAAGTCAACGTGTGCTTGTCTTTGGATGACAGGTGTGTGTGTGTGTGTGTGTGTGTGCGTGTGTAGGGAGAGGGGAGGGGGACTTATCTTCTTCTTTCAAGTGCTATATTTGTAAATTTTTTACAATAATAATGTGTTGTTTTTATAATTAAAGAAAACACTTCCTTGGGATGGAAATCCGTAATTTCCACACCCTACCACAGAAGCTGAGGGGCAAACATCTTAATCACCAACCAAGAATTACCTTGAAACCCCTCAGAAGAGCATAGGCATTAATCCAAATGAGAGAGAACTGTCTGTCCTCTGCAAAACTCTTCACTGTCATCAACATACACTTGGGAGATAGAGTCAGGCTGCTTCTAGGAACCTTTCACCAATATCCTTGGAGCCTGTGGATAGCCTATAATCTTAACTGTTTAGGCTGTGGCCATATGCTTAGCAGCAGTATCTTTAGAGAACAATTCTGACTGTAATTTTTAGTAAAAACAATCAATTGCCATCTGCCTGCACAGTGGAGATGCAGATTGGGTTTATTACTGGAATGGCATCCTATGTGGACAGACAGTGACAAACTAGTCAGAACTCTTTTCTGGCAGTTCCACCCCTGAAATCCTAAACTTAGCCTTAGGATGAGTTTTCGTTGTTAGTGTACCTGTGTTATAGGGGAAAATGGTAGAGGAGATGAGAGAGCAGATGGCAAAAGGACTGTGATCCGGCTGCAGTTTCAGAGACTCCTGCCGTGGGGTCTTTCCAGTACCAAATGCTATGGGGTCCTCTGAACATAGAACAGCTGGATATCTGTTGCCTTGAAAAAAAGTGACTCTAAAACTAAAAAATATCTTCATAGGCTGTTACGTGAAGGACAGAACCAAAACAAAGCAGAAGTTATGACTAAAATATTTGTTGTACTGTTATTTGGAATTTAGCAATATAATTTCACTGCCACTAATAATAATAATTTCAATTTATTTGGTTTCTAATAATATTCCAAACTTTGTGCTAAGAGCTTTACATATATTATTCTATTTAATCCTCACAGAAGCTCTGTACAGAAGGAATTATTACCCTCATTTTACCAATGAAGAAACAGTCGCAGAAAGAATTGATAATTTTCCCAAGGCGACAGAATTAAAATGTGATTAAACTAAGTTTTGAAATCTTCCCCAACTCTAAATTCCAGGCAACAATTCCAATTACTTCCTGTACCCACCATCTCCAAAAAGTGAGCAACCAATCAAAGAGACAGAGTAATCTTTAGGTGCTGAGGTCAGAGCTAATATTAGAAATGTGATAAGATCTTTCTAGGTACATTAGTGGCAGAAAGGGAAGACCTATGGGAATCCAATGCCAGGACTACTCTATATAAACATCCTTTAAATGATTTTAAAATACAACAACCATATTTCTCACAAGACCAACTCCTGCATCATCTCAGGGCGTTCTGACATCGCCAGTAGTGATGAAAATGATTACACACACACACACACACACACACACACACACACACACACACAGACTGGGAATTTAATAAACATTATGTTACCCAAAGATAATGGTGATGGCAAACCCCAGATGCACTCCAGCCTTTCATATGTTTTATACTTATAGTCCAGTTTCTGCAGGAAATAATTATGTCTCCTTCTCTGACATATTAGCTACAGCAGTGAAGCTGTAATTTTTCTAGAGTGCCCTAAGGCAATTCAAGAGTGAAGACCTTAAGGATGAACAAGTAGAGAACAAATCACAATTCAGCAGCTCCTGCTGCAACAGAGTTAGAAATAGAAGCAAACTGACTACAGAGCTCGGGGGTTCAAAATATCTGGGCTTAAAATCTACTTCTCCTGCAACTATGTTCTGCATAGACCTGTCCCCTGACTGCTTAGAGGATTTCTTGACAAATACATATTGACTGCGAACTATATGCGAGCCTCTGTAATGGGCACTGTGGACAGGGAAGATTGTCAAACTGTGTTCCACTACTACCTCATACATAAAGGTCTCAATTTCAGAACCATAAATGTAATAAACATACATTTTAACTTACATTTTTTTTAACTATGAAGAAGTCAAATATGTGTTCACAACAGTAAAAGTCCTTTGTAGATCTTTTCCCCCTCCAACATAACTAAGTAAGTGGTGTTTAATTTGCCTCCCTATTTTATGTAACTAAAAAACAGGAAAATACATGTGAAGCAGCTGTTTTCTGAGAGAGGACAACAGGCAATCAGTTATGGAATATAAACGATGATAGAAAAAAAAAAACAGGTGAGCTCTGTATTTCTACTTGGAGCTATTCTCTGAACAATGGTTCAGCGATGGGGAATGAATGGTGATCTCAGTGAGTTGAGGAGACAAAGATTAGAGTCCAGAGAGGCTGACAGGGCTGAAATTTGAAAGATATATTATTGGAAAAGACCGATTTATATAAGGAAATATCTCTAGAAATATGCACAAGATTTCTCTTGAATCTGCTGCTGAATATTAAGATGAGGATGTGTGTAGAAAAACTCAAAATATTGGGTAAAAATCCACCAGAAATCCTAAACTGAACAATTTCCACAAATCACAGAGATTATAGACATCCTAGTTTCATCCAGTCAGAGGAGAGAGACTTTTTTTAACAATAGGGACACAATAAATATCCCCAAAATGATAACACCTTGGAACTAACATCAAACAACTTGCCGAAACAAAACTAAAACAGTCCTCAAGAAAAAATGGTACAAATAAAATGGTGGACTAGGAAACCTTAAGCCCTCATTTTCCCACAGTAACATTTAAAAACAACTAGGGAGGGAGCACTTGGGTGGCTCAGTCGGTTAAGCATCTACTTTTGGCTCAAGTCATGATCCCAAGGTCCTGGGATAGAGCCTTGCAATGGGCCCTGCTCAATGAGGAGTCTGCTTCTCCATCTGCCCCTCCCACCCCCACTCGTGCTCTTGTTCTCTCTCTCTCTAAAAACGAACAACAAAAACAACTAGAAACTGGCTAAATTAACCTTACATGGAGCTCTGGGAAACCATCAAAGTTCTGCAGGAACTAACAAACACACAATCCAGAAAAAGCTACTTTAGAATCAGGAGGAAGTTCTGTGGCATTTTTACTCATCCTTGTCCCACCTACATTCTGGCACAGTGTGGTCTTGGTCTGGAGGAGGTGGCATCCCAGTTCCTAATTCTCTCTCTCAAACCAGAAGGAGGACAGTAGACTTTATTCACAATAGTCTAACCCATCTAACAGCTGCCTGAGACCATGTCTCTAACTCACCTAATTTGGGAGAAGTGGCAGTCTTGCTCATGAAAACTTCAGAGGGACCACAGGCCTACAGATGACTATTCTTGGTGGAGACATACAATAGACCATCTAAAGACCCAAGGATGGTTGGGGTGAGGCTCTCTGGGAAATTAAGAATTCAAGAGTAGCCCCATATATTAAGCAACTGAAAAAGACACTCATATGCTAAGGTAAAACACATGCTCAGAAAAGACCTAAAAAGACCTTAAGCTTTTACCTTGAGCTGATCTCTAGGCTCAGAGCATATCTAACTATTTAGGGAATGACTACCCAGTACAGATCCAGTATGCAAAGACTGAGAGAGGTAGCTGTTTTTTGCATATTAAAGAAAAATCACAAGACGTACAAAGATACAGAAAATTGAGACTTAAGTGAAGAAAATAAATGGGCAGAAACTGTCACTGAAGAAGCACAAGCATAGGACTTACAAGAAAGAACTTCATAAAACTATATTCACTATGCTCACAAAGCTAAAAGAAAAAAAAATGAAGAACTAAAGAAAATCAGTAAAATAACATGAATAAAATGAGGATATCAGCAAAGAGAAAGTATAAAAAGGAACCAATAGAAATCCTGGAGCTGAAAAATACAAAAACTGAACTGAAAATCTACTAAAGGGGTTCAACAGCATATTTGAGCAGATAGAGGGGGAAATGAGCAAGCTTGAAGACAGAACATTTAAAATTACTGAGTCTGAGGAATAGGGGAAAAAAAGGATGAAGAAAAGTAAACAGAGCCGAAGGACACCATCAAATAAGCCAACATATATATCATGGGAGTCCCAGAAGTTAGAAGAGAGGGGCAGAGAGATTATTTAAGAAATAATGGCAAAAAAATTTTTTTTGACCTATTCTTCCAATCTCAGTCTTTCAATTATGGGGTTTAATCTATTTATATTTAGAGTAATTACTGATAGGGAAGGGTTTTCATTTGCCATTTTGTTGTGTTCCACCAGTCTAATTGCTTTTTTTTTCTTTTCATTTCCACCATTACTGCCTTTCTCTATATTAATTAATGAAATAATTTAGTGACATGTTTTGATTCTCTTATCATTTCCTTCTATGTATATTCTATACATATTTTCTTCATGTTATCATGGGGACTACATATAACATCCAAAAGTTATAACAATCTGTCTTGAATTAAAAACAATTTAACTTTCATCATATACAAAATCTACCTCATCCCCCTTTGTTACTAACTCCACAAACTACATCCTTATACATTTCATACTCAGTAATGTAGTTTTTTTACTTATCCTTTACACATTTGTCTTTAAAATCTTGCAGAAAATAAAAAGTGGAATTACAAACCAAAATTACAATATTTCCTGTTTTTCCTTTACTAGATATCTTTATATCTTCATATGGCTTCAATTTAACATCTAGTGTCCTTTAATTTTAACTTGAAGGACTTCCTTTAGCATTTCTTGTATGACAAGACTAGTACTAATGAATTCCTTTATACGTTGTCTACAAAAGACTCACTTTAGATCTAAGAACAGTAGTAGATGAAAAGTTAAAGGATCCATGCAAACAGTAACCAAAAGAAATTTGGCATGGCTATACTAATATCAAAACAGACTTCAATTCAAAACCTGTCACAAGAGATAAAGAAGAACATTATTATAATGATAAAAGGATCAATTCACCAATAAGATAAAACTATAAATGTATAAACACCAAACATCAAACTCCCAAAAATGTGAAGCAAATTGAAGGGAGAAATCAAGAGCTTGACAAGAATAGTTTGAGACTTTAATACTCTACCTTCAATAACAGATACAACAATCAGAAAGAAAATCAATAAGGAAAGAGAGGACTTGAACATTTTAAACCAAATGGACATACAGACATGTACAGAACACTCCATCCAAGAAGAGCAGAATATATGTTTTCCCAAGTGCACATGGAACATTCTTCAGGATAGAACCCATGTTAGGTCACAAAACAAGTCTTAACAAACTTAAAGAGATTGAAATCATACAAAATATCTTTTCCAATTACAATGGAATGAAACCAGAAATCAACAGAAGGAAAATGAGAAAAATTCACAAATATGTGGAAATTAAACAACACACATGTAACCTCTAATGAGTCAAAGAGGAAATCACAAGGAAAATTAGAAAATATCTTTACACAAATAAAAATGAAAATATATCATACAAAAACTTATGGGATGCAGCAAAAGTAGTGGTAAAAGGGAAATTTACACACCTGAAACTAAAAACACTGTATGTTAACTACAATGAATTAAAATAAAATAAATAAAAGGTAAATTTTAATAGAGTGCATATTATTTCAACCATCGGTATAGTTCAACATGGATAGAGACATTTAAGAAAACAGACTTTTTTTATGGGGTGCCTGGGTAGCTCAGTTGGTTAAGTATCTGCTTTGGCTCAGGTCACGATACCAGGGGACCTAGGATTGAGCCCTAGGTCAGGCTCCCTGCTCAGCAGGGAGTCTGCTTCTCCCTCTCCTTCTGCCCCACCCCCCACTCATGCTCTTTCTCTCTCTCTCTCTCTCTCTCTCTCACACACACACACACACACACAAATAAATAAATAAAATCTTTAAAAAAAAAAGACAATAGACGGGACATTTAGGTCGCTCAGTCGGTTAAGCGTCTGCCTTCGGCTCAGGTCATGATCTTAGTGTCCTGGGATCAAGTCCCACATAAGGCTCCTTGCTCAGCAGGGAGCCTGCTTCCCCCTCTGCCTGCCTCTCCCCCTGCTTGTGCTCTCTCTCTCTGACAAATAAATAAAATCTTTTAAAAAATTAAATTAAAAAAGACAATAGACATTTTTAGTATGTTAAAAAATAAAGGGAAATCATAGTTATCAATGATTACATTTTAAAAAAGAGAGATCTCAAGTCAAATCAGCAATCTAACTTTACACCTTAAGGAACTAGAAAAAGAATAGCAAGCTAAACCCAGAACTAGTAGAAGAAAAGAAAGAAGATATATTAGAACAGAGATAAACAGAATGGAGAATAGGAAAACAACAGAAAGAAAACAACAAAACCAAAAGTTTGTTCTTTGAAAACATCAATAAAATTGGCAAGCCTTTAACTAGATTGACTAGGAAAAAAGAAAGAAAATTCAAGTTGCTAAAATCAGAAATGAAACTGTGGACATTACTACTGATCTTACAGAAATAAAAAGGATTATAAAAGATTACTATGAGCACATGTACACCAACAAACTGGATAACCTAAATGAAATGGACAAATTCCTAGAAACACAAACTACCAAGACTGAATCATGAGAAATGAAAAATTTGAATAGATATATAATTAGTAAGGAGATTTAATCAGTCATCAAATATTTCCCAACACTGAAAAAGGCCAGGACCAGATGGCTTCACTGGTGAATTCTACAACACATTTCAAGAATAATATTTCTCTAACTCTTCCCAAAAATTCGAAAAGAAGGGAAAACTTCCTAACTCAATTTGGCCAGCATTACCCTGGTACACAAACCAGATGGGGACATTATAGGAAAAGAAAACTACAGACCAATAGCCCTTAGCAATATTGACCAAAAGAATCCTCAGCAAAATACTAAGAAACCAGAATCACTAGCATATTAAAAGGATGATACAAAGTTGTATTTTATTTCTGATATGCAAGGATGGTTCAATATCAAGAATTAATCAATGTAATATCACATTAACAAAATGAAGAAAAGAAAGTACATGACCATCTCAATTGATGCATAAAAGCACATAAAAAAATCCAACACCTTGGGGCACCTGGGTGGCTCAATCAGTTAGTGTTTAACTCTTGATTTCAGCTCAGGTCATGATCTCAGGGTTGTGAGATCAGGCTCCATGCTCGAGCCTGCTTGAGATTCTCTCTCTCACTCTTCCTCTGCCCCTCCCCTCCCAACTTGCATGTGCATACTCTCTCTCTCTCTTAAAAAAAAATTCAACACCTTTTTAAAAAAGATAAAACACACAACAAACTAGGAATAAACTTCCTCAACATAATGGAAGCCATATATGAAAAACCCATTGCATAAAAACATAAATGAACAGCATCCAAATTGGAAAGGAAGAAGTAAAACTATCTCTGTCCACAGATGACATGATCTTATACAGAGAAAAGCCAAAAGATTCCACAAAATAACTGTTAGAACTAATAAAGAAATTCAGCATAGTTGTAGGATACAAAATCAACATGCAAAAATTAGTTACATTTCTCTACACTAATAGTGTACAATTGAAAAGGAAATCAAGAAAATGATCCCATTTTCAAACATCAAAATAATAATTATGAGTAAATTTGACCAAGGAGGTAAAAGACCTACACACTGAAAACTATAAAACACTGATGAAAAAAATTAAAGAAGACACAAATAAAAGGAAAGATATCCTGTATTTATGGGTAAGAAGACTTAATACCATTAAGACATCAGTATTGGCCAAAGTGATCTGCAGATTCAATGTGATCTCCATCAAAATCCCAGTAACGTTTTTCAAGAATAAGAAAAACCCATTTTAAAACTTATGTGGAATTCCAAGGGACCCTGAAGAGCCGAAATTATCTTGGAAATGAAGAACAAAGTTGAAAGTCTCACACTTCCTAGTTTCAAGTCTTAACTACAAAGCTACAAGAATCAAAATAGTGTGGCACTGGCATAAAGACAGACAAACCAAAGAAATAAAATACAGAGCCCAGAAATAAATTCTCATACATATGATCAAATTATTTTTGACAACATTACCAAGACCAACCAATAGGGGTGAAAGACAGTCTTTTTTAACAAATGAAGCTAGAAAAACTGGATATCCATATACAAAAGAAGGAAGCTGGACTCTTATACTATATACAAAAATTAATTCAAAATTAATCAAAAACCTAAATGTAAAAGATAAAACTACAAAACTTTTAGAAGAAAACAGAAGAGGGGCGCCTGGGTGGCACAGCGGTTAAGCGTCTGCCTTCGGCTCAGGGCGTGATCCCGGAGTTCTGGGATCGAGCCCCACGTCAGGCTCTTCCTCTATGAGCCTGCTTCTTCCTCTCCCACTCCCCCTGCTTGTGTTCCCTCTCTCGCTGGCTGTCTCTCTCTCTGTCGAATAAATAAATAAAATCTTTAAAAAAAAAAAAAAAAGAAGAAAACAGAAGAAAAGCTTCAATGATGTTGGATTTGATAATGATTTTTTGGATATGACACTATAAGTATAGGCAACAAAAGGAAAAATAAATTTCATCAAGATTAAAACTTTTGTACACCAAACGACATTAAAGAGAAAGTGAAAGGAACCCCACAGAATAGCAATATAATGTTTGTAAATGACATATCTGATAACACATGAATATCCAGACTACATGAAGAACACCTACAATTCAAAACAGCAAAATAAACAACCCGATTTAAAAATGGGCAAAAGGCTTGAATAGACATTTTTCCAAAGAATATATACAAATGGCCAATAAGCATATGAAAACATGCGCAACATCACTAATCATTAGGGAAATGCATATCAAAACCACAGTGAGATACCATTTCACACACATTAATACAACTATTAAAAAATGGAAAATAAGTGTTGGCAAGGATGTGGAGAAACTGGAACACTTATGCATTGCTAGTACAGATGTAAAATGGTACAGTCACTGTGGAAAACAGTTGGATGATTCCCCCAAAAGTTAAAGATATGGCCCAGCAATTACACTTCTAACTATATACCCAAAATAATTCAGACTAGGGACTCGAACAGAGATTTATAGACCAATGTTCAGAGCACCATTATTCCCAATAGCTGAAAGGTGGAAACATCCCAAATGCCCACCAAGAGATGAAATGATGAACAAAACATGGTATATACACACAATGGAATATTATTAAGCCTTAAAAAGAAATGAAATTCTGATATATGCCACACTATGGGTGAAACCTGAAGACATTATGCTAGTGAAATAAGCCAGACAGAAGAACAAACATAGTATGGTTACACTTATATGAGATGCCTAGCATATTCAAATTCAGAGACATGGACGGTGGAATAGTGGTTACCAGTGGTTAGGAGGAGGGGATAATGGGAGGCTTATTGTTAAATAGCACAGAGTATCAGTGTGGAATGGTGAGCAAGTTCCATAGATGGATAATTGTGATGGTGGTACAGGGTGAATATACTTAATGTTACTGGCTTGTTCATTTAAAGACAGGTTAAAATTGTAAATTTCACTTCTGCAATAAAAATTAAAATGATGTTTTAAGTCCTAAAATGGATTGACATAATTTAAGAGAAAATTACTTACCAAATCATGCCTTAAAATTCTTCAAGGCAAAAAACAGAGTCACTCAATAACATAATATTGACAACATTAAGCACCCAATCACAATTTACTAGACATGCAATGAGAACAGAGAAATATAACCCATAATCAGAAGATATCAAGAAAATAAACCAATATATAATACAGATTACGTGCATTAGCCAACTAGGGCTCTGAAAATACTATTATAATTCTACTCAAGGATTTAAAAGAAAAAATATATAAAAGAACATGTATATATATTTAAAAGAAAATATATATGCATATACATATAGTGAAAAAATAAGTTTTTAAAAAACAAATGGAGCATTTAAAGATGAAAAGATACATAATATCTGAAATGAAAAAAAATTCAATGGATACCACAGCTTAAGTTTAAATATGCAGAATAAAAGACTGATAAACTTGAGGACATCACAATAGAAGCTATGCACACTGAAGCACAGAGAGAAATCTAAGGGGGAAAAAAAAAAAGGAAAAGAAACAGCCTCAGTGGCCCGTGGAACAATATCAACTGGTGTAACACACATTCACTGGAATACCAGAAGATGAAGTGCAAAAAAATTGACCGAAGAATGACCAAAATTTTCCTAATCCTGATGAAAATTATAAAACTACACATATAAAAATCTAATAAACCACTGGTCACATACACATAAAAAACCCATACCAGAACATATAATCAACTTGTTGAAAATCAAAGGTAAGTAGACAATCTTAAAAGCAATCAGAGAAGGGGCGCCGGGGTGGCTCAATTGGTTAAGTGTCTGCCTTTGGCTCGGGCCATGATCCCAGGGTCCTGGGATCTCCCCATGTCGGGCTCCCTGCTCATTGGAGTGTCTGCTTCTCATGCTAACTCTGCCCTCCTCGCTTTGTGCTCTCTCTCAAATCTTTCTCAGTCAAATAAATAAATAAAATCTTTTAAAAAGAAATATTCACTCAATATAGGAGAACAGTGATCAAAGAAAACTATCATTATTCTCTCATCAAAAACAATATAAACCACAAGACGGTGGAACAACATGTATAACATTCTGTAAGGAAAAAAAATCAGCCTAGAATACTATATCCAAGTGAAAAACAGAACTTCAAAAATGAAGGGAAGAACCCCCAAGTTATTGGTTTCTAAATACTTTTTTCCAATAAAAATAGCCAGAGATGCTTTGAGAATGATTGATTCTCCTCATGAAGCAGGGAAAACACATGGTTATCCTCAAGCATCTTGTGATGCCAGTGTGAAGAAAGGACAGGAGGAAGCAAGGAAGTGAAGAAAGGATGAAGAGAGGGAGTGAGAAAGGAAGGAAAGAAGGAAGGGAGGGATGGGGCACCAAGGGACGGAGAGAGGGAATGAGGAAGGAAGGGAGGCGGAGAAGGAGGGAGAAAGGAAAAAGGATCAGGGCATTTTATTTTTTTATTTAAAGATCTGTTTATTTATTTGAGAGAGAGTGTGTGTGCACAGGAGTGGGCGAGGGGGAGCTGGGGAGAGGCAGAGAGAGAATCCTCAAGAAGACTCCCCACTGAGCACAGGCCAATGCAGGCTGGATCCCAGGATCCTGAGGTCATGACCTGAGCTGAAACCAAGTGTTGGAGGTTTAACCAACTAAGCCACCCAGGCGCCCCAAGGATCAGAGCATTTTAAAGGGGCATATAAACCAGGGCACCTGGGTGGCTCAGTCGGTTGTGTGTCTGACTCTTGATTTCCACTCAGGTCATGATCTCAGAGTCCAGGCATCCAGCCCTGCATCAGGCTCTGTGCTGGGTGCAGAGTCAGCCTGTCCCTCTCCCTCTGCTCCTCCACCTGTTCATGCTCTCTCTCTCTCTCAAATAAATAAATAAATCTTTAAAAGGGCATATAAGCCAGCTCTCAGTGACCAAAGCGAGAACAAAATAAATAGCTACAGTATTAGATTATAACCCAAAAACAAAATAGCCATGAGTCCATACTAATATAAATAAATGATTAAAAAATAAATAAGAAAGAGAAAGGGGAATTCTTCCTTACAAAAGAATTTGAATTAATAAATTCAAGAAGAATAGAAACGTCACCATGGAAAAACCACAGTAGTAAATGCTGCAGGGAAGACCCACAAAGAAATGCTAAATTAGCACGTGAACATGTAAAGAGAAACAGGATATTTGCACAGAGTCCAGGGTCTCCACAAAATATTCATTAATTAAAAAGGGAAAAATGTTAATATAAATATTACACTGTCAAAACCTGGCAGACACCACCTTGGCCAAATGATGGTCAACCTTTAAGATGACTGGCATCATACACTCCATGATATATTATGCATGCATAAGACCACATCACCTCTGTGACACTGTTGCCAAAAATATACAACCACAATCTAATCTTCAGAAAATATCAGATAAACCCAAACTGAGGGACATTTTTTTTTTAAAGATTTTCTTTATTTATTTGACAGAGAGATAGGCAGTGAGAGAGGGAACACAGGCAAGGGGAGTGGGAGACGAAGAAGCAGGCTCCCAGCAGAGGAGCCTGATGCGGGGCTCGATCCCAGAATGCTGGGATCACGCCCTGAGCCAAAGGCAGACGCTTAACGACTGAGCCACCCAGACATCCCGAGGGATATTTTTTAAAATATCTAATCTGTAATGGTCAAAAGTACCAAGGTCATGAAATATAAGGAAAGACTAAAGAAAAGTTACAGGTTGAAAAAGATTATGAAGATACCATTGCTCAATGCAGTGTCAGATTTCAGACTGGATCTTGAAACAGAGAAAGGATATTACTGAAAAAATGAGGAAAAGTCTACCACAGTCTGTAGTTAATAGTATTATACCAATATTAATTGCTCAGTTTTGAGAATTTTACTGTGGTTATGTAAGATGTCAACATTAGAGGGAGCTGGGGGAAGGATATATAGAACCCCAAAGTATGATTTCTGCAACTTTCTGTAAACCTAAAACTATTTCAAAATAAAAATTTAAATACAAAATACAGGTCCTGAAAGCATACCACCTGGGTTGAATTCTAACTCTGCTCCTTATTATTTTGTAATGTTAAATATTTGCCTAATCTTTCTGGGCTTCTATTGCTTTAACCTAGAATGAGGATAACAACAGTATTGACCTTGAATATTTATTTACAAGAATAAATGAGATAGTACTTTGTAAAACACACGTACAGTATTCAAACCTTAGCTATCATTAAATACTATTATTTTTGTTCTATAGAAATTTTAAATTTTAATGTACTGTTTTCATCTATGGTTTCTGAGTTGTGTTTTGCATAGACACTCCCCAAGCCAATACTATAAAAAGTTTGGCTATTTTTTTATCCTGAGACTTTCATAGTTCATTTTTTAGGCTTAAATCGCTGGTCCATGTGGAGCTTATTTATATATAAGAAGTGAATTTAAAGCTTTTTCTTTTTACAGATGGCCAGCCATTTGTTGCAACATCACTTATAAAAGAATCCATTGTTTTCTCATGGACCAATCTTCATGCTCAGCAACACACTAGGACACAGAATCTTTCAGCTACTTCTGCTTGGCCCTTACTCCTACAACCTGAGTTTAGCAAAAATGGCATATGTTGGACAGTGCTGTGAAGCACGCGTGAGCAGAGAATCCCATAAGTGGTGTCATAAATATCAACTGATCCATAAATACAGAGTTTCTATAGTAAATATGAAACTATTCCTTCTCAGGATACCAGTGAATTTCCAATCACCAAATCCGACAGCCTCTTTTCATCCCTCACCATGATAACAGCCAATCTTTTGACTTCTACATCCAAAGACAGGAGTTACTGGCACTCGTTTTACTCCAGAGAAGCTGAGGAGAGCTGAAATATGCTCTCACCATTTTCTACTACTTTCTCACTTCTCTCCTCCTTTTTTACTATCTACTGCTCTAAATTATTTTTCTGGACTCCCATGTAAACCCAGGGCTCTTTAAAGTTTGACTTTATTCCTCTTCTCATTTTATGTACTCAACCTGAGCATTCTCTTCCACTAGCTATTACTTATGGGCTTCTCATTCCACATTCTCTCTCTCCAAGCCAGATATCCTGACTCAAGTCAGGTTCCCAAGGGGCAGTGCCTGAGACTAGGACTCTTGTTCAAGTGATTTATTAGTAGCCTGCTCTCATGAGAAAGGAAATAAGGAAAGCAAGACAGGAGAAAATGCTAAACAAGGATATGTATTTAGCTGCAAACAAGGGGCAATACCTTGACTCAAGGGGATCAGCCTCTTGTACCCCCATATGAGTCAATTATGGCTGCTGGTTCCTCCTAGAGAGGAGCTGGAGATATATCTCCCAGGAAAAAATGGCTCCTGTTCAGCAGATGTTAATTCTATGGAGAAAAAGCAGTCATGAGTCCTTAGCACTGAGAACTTATAGCAACTATGGGACTGGTACACTGGTGAAGGGGATCTGTGCAGAACAAGGTAATTAATCAACACTTGTACTGCTTAAATCCACTTCTCATGTGTGTTCACACTAACTATGTACAGCTTCTCTGGGACTCTAGTTGGTCACAATTTCTAGAAAACTTCTAAGAGAAGAGTTAATAGCAGATATCACTAGCCCCCCTACTACAGTCGGTCCTGAGACCATAAATGATACTCATTATCTCCCTCTTCATCTGCTATGCATATTATATTCCCTCCACCTTGGCTAGTTCTTCTGTTGGCCTAAATGGTTTGCCTGGTTGGATGATTGGGAGCCCCTTGCCTAAGCGTTCTGAGCCATGGATACCTGGTCCTTATCAGACCAAAGTTTTTGTACTTTGCCATGAACAGTAATAGATACTCTAGTAGAATACTGAAGTCCTAAGTATATCCCTCTAGGCTCCACTGTGTAGCAGAAGTCTCAACTCTTCATGATAATCAGATTCAATTACCCCTGTTCAGTGGTCTTCCAATACAAGGATCACAAAGTGCCCAGGTGGTAGCTGTGGCTTTAAGTTTTGCGGGATTCTCACTGTGTCCCCTGAGGACTATATTCCCCTCTGGAACCCAGGACCTCTAGGCACACAAACTTAAAGCCAATGGGATAAGAAACACAAAATTTCTTAAATGGGTCACTGGGAATGATGGCAAATGGAAACACTCCTATTTCCTTCCTTGATTACTAGATCCAAGAATTGGAGGCACATTACCATACAACAGCCTAAGACTTAAGGTGTAGGCCACATCCTGAAGGATAACAATCCATTCTCACAGGGTATCACCCTAAGGGATACCTCAGCTGTCCCTTTAAAAAGCCCTTCTATCTAGATAGTGTGCTAAGTGGAAGGACCAGCATTTTCCTTGGTCACATGCCTACTGCCATAACTCCTTTGTTGTAAAACTGTTCCTTGATTAGGAGGCAGTGTTATGTGGCATCCCATACCACTAAATGAGACATTTGTGAACCTCAGATAGTGATATGGGCTGAGGCTGAGGAGGCAGGAAGGCAAACACATGTGTTTCAGTGTTTCAGCCAAAATGTGTTTCAGTCCAAATCAGGATGAAATATCTTCTTTTCTAAGGAAATGGGTTAGATTCACCCAAGTTTCCTCTAAGTAGTTACATGGTCTCCTCAAGATATAATATTGTATCAGGGGTTCAGCATTGGTCTCTGTTACTGGAAGGTTAGATATTCAACAGCAGAAGTTAGATCAACTTTAGTGAGAACAGGTCCATGCAGGACCTTTCTCTCTGCCATCCTATCTACTTCATTTATGAGCCTAACGTACAAACGCAACAAAAGCCAAGGAGAGGCTGGCTGACGTCTACTATCTATATCACCCCGTTCATTCGGCTGTTTGGTGGTCTTCTGCAGGAGATGCTTTCTGGTGGACATTAACATACAAAACAAAGATCCTCATATTTTGTGCCCACTCCTTTTGGTCACTCCAGAGTTTCTTCCCCAGACCTTCTTGTCTTCAATATACCTATCTTGCTCCTTCCAGGATCCTGATCAATCAACCAAACCATTCACCACAGTCAATGAGGTTATGTATCTTTATCCTGAACCACTTCTCTCTCTGCATAAAGTGACTGATCAAGGACAGTGCTCAAAGCTCCATCCTCTGGGAGAATGTTTCCCTGACCACTGCCTCTGTGGTTACCTGTGAGCAAGACCACAATGCAGCCACAGGCTGCTTTCAGCTGAGGTCGCTGTACCTAAGCCTACTCCTCTATCCTTTCCTCAATCTGGTCCATTCTGTCTCTTAATAATCCCTTGAAACTATACTTCTTCTTATCCACTAGTATGTCTTTAGGTCCACTGGTATTTCTTTAGGTCAAGCCCTAACATAATCTCCACCTTGATTGTCTTTCCCTTCTAATTTTAACTCCAAAGAGTTTCTTCCAAAAACAGAAATCTGATCATGTTACTAAATGAATTAAAATCATTTAATAATTTCCCTATATGACCTATAGAATTAAATATAAACTTGTAAGGACAGCATACAACATTCTTCATGGTCTATATAACATTCCCCTTTCCTATTTCAACTTTTATCATCATCCCTATGCACATGATGTCATAGTCACAGCTGCAGGTCATGTACTTTAAAACATTTATGCTTTCTCATGTGTCAAAAATGGACTTTCTTGGTTGATTTCTTGGCAAACTTCTGTCATTTCAAGACATAATTCAGAAGTTATATGCTCTGCTGAAGGCTTCACTCTTTACCTGTACATACCTTTAGTGCAGAGTCTCTCTTTACCTGTGCATGCTTCTTGTATAATATGGTGTATATATTTTATGTATCTATTCACCTCACTAGTCTGTGAGTTCCTGGAGGCTAAGAACTATGTCTTAAATATAACCCTATCTCCTGCACCTCACAGAGTCTAGCCTATAGTGAAATTAATCATTTGTATGATTATGCTGTCCTCTGTAGTAGTGAAGCCTGGAATCCTCAGGCAATAGAACTACTAAATCCCAAAGTAAAGTTATAATGGATTCTGAAGACTTTCATCAAGAATTTAAATTCAGTGCTTTTAAAGGTCAGGCATGTCACAAATGGTGTGAATTGGCTGTAAGTAATGATCAGGGAGTGAGAAGCCAGGGACAAATTTATGGGAATATCTGCCTTGCCTAATAGTATTCTCAAAACTAGTTAAACAGAAGAGCACCACACTATTCAATGAAATCACACTACAGTCCTCCTGTGTCTTGAGGTCCTCAAATGTGAAAGCCCTGGCCTACAACCTGTGAAGACTATTTTGTCATGTGCAATTATATGCAGATGTGTTAGCTCATGTACTCTGAAAAGATTTCAGTTGAATCCCAGTCAGTTTATAAGACCTGAAATCAGATAGCCCACATGCCATTCAGTTCACATATGAGAAACAGAGAGCCACAGAATAGCACACCCACTTTATCTCAACTGGTGGTGAGTTTTAAGCTGGAAGGAAACTCGAATTTCAGGGGATGTGGCACATTTACAAGACCTTCTCCAGAGCAGCATGAAACAAATATGACCCTTGAAGTTAAATTACATGCACTTTCCTCCAGGAAACTGATTCCTACAAGATTTCTTTCTCAAACCACATAACTTTTCTGAGCCTCAATTCTCTTATCTGTGAGATGGGAATATCTATTATATCTATTAATATCTATTTCAGAATGTTGAAAAAATACATGAAAGTTACAACTGCATAAACACACAATGTCTGACACGTGATAGGTGCCAGATCAATTTTATTTAAGTCTGCAATATGAACCTTATTTACTTATACCCAAAATCTAGAAAAGAGTCCACAATATGTGTTTCTCCTTCCAAAGAAGCACAGTAAATGGGATGGCATTTGCAAAATTCTTTGAGATCCTTAGAGAGTGTTTGAGAGTGAATACTAAGTATGATCCTAGAGAAGGTATTACAGAATTCATCTCTAGGGGAGAGTGTTGACAGCCAAAGCCTTTTCTGCATCTGGACATTCTCCAGGATATCTTCATTTTCCTGGCCATTATCAAAGGAATCAGGACCTTCAATCTCATTTCTGACATCCACAATTGATTGATGGGCTTGTGTGGATAACTGGCATCTCACCGGCAGAAACTACAGTTTCCCTCCTAGCCTTCTCCTCTGAGAGCCAGCACAACCTTTCTGACTCCAACACTGAATCACTTCCAAAGTAATTTGCTTAGCAAAAGTAGGCTGTTTTCATACACTGCGCTCAGCTTAAGTTCACCTTTCCAACCTTCAAATATTAAAACTCACCCCCACAGAAAATGATTCTGGGAGCCTAATCAGAATGCCACCTCACTCTTCTGAGATAGGCTCATTCTCCTGATCATGTTTTTTGTTGTTTTTTTTTTTGCTCCGTAGACATTGATACCAAAAATAATTGGGTTCCAATGATACTTCCATTTCTTATTTCTCTTTTAAAAAAGAAAACAAAGGGGATTTCAAAAGTGATTTCAAGAGAACAGTCTTAACATTTGCAAGTAGGGAGTAAATTCTTTTAAAAAACGCATTCAAATATTTACTGCCATATAACTTTTTAAAACATAACTTCAACAAAGTAGTTTTTATCTTTATTTCTACAAGTTTAAAACCAGACAATGAGGTATAAGCTGCAAAATAAAAGACTCTGTAAAGGTAGGAGGAAGAATTTCCTGGGGGTGAAAAAAAAAAAAAGATTGAAAGAGTCCTTCTGCCTTCTTCAGAAGGTTTTCAAAACCTAGCAACATTTATTAAAACATTTATTAAACATGTACTAAGTGCCGGTCACTCTGAGCAGTGAAATGGTGAATGCAGATGACACGTAAGATGAAGATCTTGCTTTCAATAAATGTGCATCAAGTTGGGAGCAAAAAACCTAGCGTGCATGAAATTAAAAAGAAATTAAGCAATTAAGAACAAATTTGGTATTGACTGAAAGTACTAATGGAAGATTAGCACTCGGTGGAGTAGGTTAGCTCAGCAAAGATTTACTGAGCTGGCCCTTGCAGGCAAAGATCTCAACAGGCGAAAGAGAGGAGGTGGAGCTGCAGACAGGAAGAACACATGTAAATGTCCGGACAAGATGTAGATGAGATCAGCATGTCAGCTGCAGAGGGCATATTTGGGTGGGAGCCAGTCATGGGTCCTGATAGAGGGGTGCCAGCTTAGGAAAAGCTATAAAAACTGGACTGAGGAATCTAAACAAAGAAAAATGCAGGGTCCATTTTCGGTTATTGAGCAGAGAAATGAATAATGAAAAAGTTGCTTTAAATTCATTGGCAGAATCTCAGGAAAAGATCTCTGGGTTTATATGTATATTAGAAGGGAGGAGAGAGAGACTGGAGTCAGAGAAGAGTACCAAGAAGCTTGTTGGTACATTCAAGTGTGAAGTGGGAGGCTCAGCACCAAAGAGAAGAAAGGGAAAATTTGGAGGATTTTTTGAGTAAAATAATGAGACTTGCACAGAGCATTTAGAAGAAAGAACAGAAAGTAAAGAGCCAAGGGTTTTTGAACTTTCAATGATTTCCACGAGTTTTGGGCTTGGGAAGAGAAGAATGGTGAAGGGAAGAGAGGAAGATGTCAAGCATGACTTTCAGCTTTCTGATTTGAGGCACTAGATGAATTTATTATTAGCAGAGGGCCAGGATTAAACTCCATTTTGATGTGGTGAATTTGAGATGTCTTTAAAACATACAAGTGGAAATGCTGATTAGGTGGCTGGAAATGCAGCCTAGTCTGCAGATCACAGGTCAGGGCAAGACAGTGATCCTCAACCATGGGTGACTCTGCCCCCTGGGGACAGCTAACAAAGTTCGGAGAAACTTTGGCTGTCATAATTGGAGGTGTAAAGGTTGCTACTTATATCTAGTTAGTAAAGGCCACGGATGCTGCTAAACTTCCCCCGATGCATAGGACAGCCTCTCATAACAAGGAATGACCCAGCCTCAAATCTCAATAATGCCAAAGTTGAGAAACCCAGGGACAAAAGTTATCTGTCTGGGAGACATCAGCATGTTCATGGAAATTAAAGTTGTGAGTATAATGAGACCACAAAGTGAGAAAAAACTTAGGTTGGAGTCTTGAGAAGTTTTGAATGGCCAGATGGAAGAGGATGAGCCTGAAAAAAAGACCTAAAATAAGGGTACACCAGGGAAATAAAAGGAAAACCAGTAGGTGGAGGTCACAGGAACCATGTTAACAAGTGTTCCTGAAGGAGGGAGATATTCAGTAGGAAAAAGACTAAAATATATCCATTGGATTTAGAAATACGGAGGTAGTTAGTAACCTTAGAAAAAGCAGTTTCTCTGGCATACAAATGATGAAAGCTAAATGAAAATGAATGAAGAAGAAATAAAATGAAGAACTGGGGAGACAAGGGGAAAGTGGCTTAAGGAACGTTTATTTGTTGTTGATACTGTTACTTGGAATGGTCATGCTTAAATAAAAATAAAAGATCTAGTTGGAAGTAAAGTCTGAATATATAGAAGAAATCAGACTTTTTCAAAAATAACTAATAAATCATAAGTGAGTGTTACCGGATACTTACCCAAAGAAAATGAAAGCACTAATTCAAAAGGATATATGCACCCCTATGTTTCTGGCAGCATCAGCATTATTTACAATAGCCAAATTGTGGAAGCAACCCAAGTGTCCATCAAGAGATGAATGGATAAAGAAGATTTCGTGGGGGGGTGGGGTGGGTGTGTGGGTGTGTGTGTGTGTGTGATGTGTATAATGGAATATTACTTATCTAGAGAAAAGAATGAAATCTTTTGCAGTCAAGCCAGTCAGAGCAAGACAAATACTATATGATTTCATTCATGTGTAGAATTTAAGAAACAAAACAAATGAACCAAGAAAAAGACAAAGTAAAAAACGGACTCTTAACCATAGAGAACACACTGATGGTTACCAGAGGGAAGGTAGGTGAGGTGGGGGGAAACGGGTGAAATAGGTGAAAGGGATTAAGAGCACACTTAACCATAATGAGCACTGAGTAATGTATGAAATTGTAGAAACACTATATTGTACATCTGAAACTAATATAACACTTTACATTATTTATGCTGGAATTTAAAAATAATTAATTTTAAAAAATGAACAAACAAAAAAAAAATCAGAAACAGACCGATACATACAGAGACCAAACTGGTGGCTGCCAGAGAAGAGGGGAGTTGGGGGATAGGCAACATGGGTGAAGATGACTGGGAGATACAGGCCTCCAGTGATGGAATGAAAAAGTCACAAAGATGAAAGGTACAGCACAGGGAGTATAGTCAATGGTGTTGTAATAGTGTTGTATGGTGACAGATGGTAGTTACACTTGAGGTGAGCACGGCATAGTCCAGAGTTGTTGAATCACTATGTTGTGTACCTGAAAAACTAATGTAATATTGTGTGCCAACTATACTTCAATAAAACAAATAAGACATGAGTGAGTCATGAGCTCAATGTAGTGGATTGTAAATAGCATTTTTTTAAACACGAAATAAAAAGAATAGGGTAGAAAATAATAGAGACCATCACACAAGGTATTATTTTATCAAACTATTGTTTCATGCATGGTTCACAAGTATGTGTCTTTAGTTCACAATTTGGGTGACTGAGTGACCATACAGAATAAAGATAAAAAATAATTATCCTTCAACTGTAGATCTAGGTAATGTGGAGAATAAGGGTATCATAATGGAAATACAATAATGAAGAAATTAGGTAATGAGGCAGAAGGTAAAAAATGAATATGAGTTTCAGACAAAGCAGAATATTCAGGTAAAGATACACTATATGCAGTTACTTAGTCCCCAATAAGGCTGGGTTAGATGATTCTCCTATACGCTCCTGTTCCTTCACCACAACTGTATTTGCAATGGCCCAATTTTATGTTCACCTCCCTTCTCAGACTGTGAGCACTATGAGGCAAGGGGCAAGGGCCAACCTCATTTCTAGCATAATATCTGGCACATAGTAGGTGCTCATTAAATACTGATTTTGTAATGTATGTTAACTATACTGTAATTCAAATAAAAAAATTAATACTGATTTTGTGAATAACTTGAAGATGTAACATAGAAATCACACTTAAAAAGATTATGATCATAAGCTATTGATAACACAGCCTTAAACCCCTTCAGAGACAAATCATATGTGAATAAGCCACAGGCCACAAACTGGATTCCAGAAAGCAATTACCAGCAGAAACTTGGGTATGCATCCTATATCGGTCAGCTTTATTAAGTTGCAACAGAAACAAACTCTGGCTGACATAAGCAGAAAACAAATTTGCTGAAAGACTACTGGGTAGTTCATAGTTTCTAAGTCAGGCTTAGAAAGGGAAGCTAATGTATTAACCTGGGCCACAACCAAAATTTCTATGTCACAAAACCAGACCACTGAGAACGTGATCACCTCTGAACCCCAGACACCCCACTACAACCACCACCATCCTGGGCACTAGTCAGTGGGTAGAGCCTCTGCTATTACTGTTGTCCCTGCAAATTCATGTTACTACTCCTCATGTTCCTCCATCCCAGCTGCTTAGCACCTCTAGTTCCTGACACATGATGCAAGGGAGCTGCATCTGTTTGGTGGAGCCCAAGATATGTGCTTGTGCCCAAACTGCAATGGAGGCTGAACATCTTGCAGTTTAAGCTTGCGTGGAGGGAGACAGCCTCATAAGACATTTCCAAATAGAAGATGTTGAACTGCCAAAATAAATGACAAATATACATTATATAATGAATGACATATAATCCATTAGATTCCATAGTTGTTGCCAGTCACCAGCTCCCAATGCCACCTGAGCTGAGTGCAAGGCAAAGTCGTTAGCTGCAAACATGGAAGGCACACTAGACTGAGCAGTTGGGGTGCTATATCTGATTAGATTTACTCTTGAGTGATGTACAGATGCTAGATCACCCTGAAATGATAGGCAGATGTCACCTTTTAATAGAAATCACTAACTTTAAGATTTATGTCTTCTTGCCTCAAAAATGGAACAGCTACCATTTCAGGTTCTTGATAGATGATTCTGGCTCCACAGTTTACACAGAGTTAGTCACTTCAGGAATTACCCTGCAATCGGTGTTGAGCATTTCCAGCCATGTGTACCTTCCTCATAGTGACCCTCGTGAAGATGGTCTACCTCACTCTGGAATCCACTTAAGATGTTCCTGTCCCACGTGAGTCTTACCTTCATCTCTGCCAGTTTTCTGGCAACACATCTGTAACCAGGCTCAGGCCTGCACACGCTACTGGGCATGCCTGTTTATTTCATTTAGAATAAGAGTGAATTTCCACCACACAGACATAACGTCCGTTCACTTTTCTTAATCCATCCTCAGAAACTTACATGAATGGGAAAGTACTTTGCAATCTCAGCACCCATACCGAATGAGCCAATTATAGCTCTCTTATTTTGTTCCTTGTAACTTTACCATCCCTCAGTAATCATCCCTGAAAAATGAGGCATAAGATAAAATTTTTGAGACAATATGAATGGCTTCATCAAATGAATAGTCAATACTGGTGTTATTTGGGAAAGAAAAAGAACTGGTGTTTTGCATTAATTAATCCCAGGTACAAAAAGACAAAGAAAGAAACAAATAAATATAGTAATAACTATTCTGTTTATAAAATAATTTTTGCTCTAATACAACAATTATAGACTTCTCCCATACATTCAACTTAAACTTCAATGCATTTAGAAGATTTTTTTAAAAGATTTTATTTATTTATTTGACAGAGATAGAGACAGCCAGCGAGAGAGGGAACACAAGCAGGGGGAGTGGGAGAGGAAGAAGCAGGCTCATAGCGGAGGAGCCTGATGTGGGGCTCGATCCCATAACATCAGGATCACGTCCTGAGCCAAAGGCAGACGCTTAACTGCTGTGCCACCCAGGCGCCCCTAGAAGATTTTTAGATACATAAAAGCTTTCATATAGATTAGAAACACATCTGATAAAGTGACCTATGCATCTATTAAGGAAGCTTTATGTGATATGTCCATATGCACTTTCAGGAGTTTATTTTTTTTAAGATGTTATTTATTTATTTATCAGAGAGAGAGAGAACACAAGCAGGGAGGTCTGTAGGCAGAGGGAGAAGCAGGCAGAGGGAGAAACAGGCTTCCTTGCTGAGCAAGGAGCCCAATGCGGAACTCGATCCCAGGACTCTGGGATCATGATCCCAGTCGAAGGCAGATGCTTAACCAATGAGCCACCCAGGCGTCCCCATTTTCAGGAATTTAAACCTCAAAAATTGAATCTGCTAGATGTTAAAAAACACATCTATTTGCTTCCTTAAAAATGTTTTTTGGGAGGGCGTCAACCAAGATAGTGACATGGGCTCCTGAACTCCCCTCTTCCCATAGACACATCAAATATACAGCTACATAAAAAGCAATTATCTCTGAAAGAAATCCAGAAATTAGCTGAACAACTCCTAGACATCATGTGAATGAGAAAATGCCTACACTTGAACATATAGGAAAGGCCGAAGCACATCATATGCCCCACCTCAGGATAGCATCACACAATTAGGAAGGAACTCCAAATACCCAGCTTCTCCCTGAGGAGTAAAGGGTTTGAATCCTACATTTAGCACTCCGACTTTTATGACTCCCACCCAAGGAATGGACCCCAAAACACCTAACTCTGAAAGCCAATGAGGTTTGCATTCATGAGAACACCAAACTATAGCAAACAAAAAGGCAGCTGTTAATGGGCATGTGAGGACTTGCCACAGCTAGTCTGATACCGAGGGCCCCAGTTCAGAGAAAACAGGAAAAAAAAAAATTGCCTATCTCCCAGTCTTTCTCTGAAAGGGGTTTATTTGCATACTTTGAAAGTTGCTGCCTGAGGGTCAGCCTTCTAATTTATTAGCACACAGCTAGGGGCAGGCTGTGATTCTCTCCAGAGATCAGGGAAACTGGCGTATCTGCTATATCTCTCTCTTGCCTATTCTAAGTCAATAGTATCTCCCTGGAAGAAGCTCATACACATATCTACACCACAGCTTTTGCACTACTGCCCAAGGAATGGATCCCTAGGTCTTGTCACAACCTCAAATACTGGGAGTCACAGAGAAAAAAGAAGGCTGCTGGGACAATTACAAAGGTTTGAGAGATAACCAGGAGCTGAAGCCAGGCTGATTGATGAGGTTCATCTCCTACAAGTGGCCACTCTGTCAAGACTGGAAAAGTTGGCTATTTTAGCTATTGCACAGAAACCAACACAGAGTCAAGGAAAATGAAGAAATAGAGAAAAATAATCCAAGTGAAAGAACAAGATAAAACTCCAGAAACAGATCTCAATGAAATAGAGATAAGTGGTTTACCGGATAAAAAGTTCAAAATAATGGTCATAAAGATGTTCATCAAGGTCAGGAGAACATTGTATGAACAAAGTAAGAATTTCAATAAAGAGAGAATATTAAAAACTATCATATAGAAATCACAGAGCTAAAGAATACAATAAATGAGGGGTGCCTGGGTGGCTCAATCAATTAAGCATCTGACTATTGGTTTCAGCTCAGGTCATGATCTCGTGGTTGTGGGATTAAGCCCCACGTTGGGCTCTGCACTCAGTGCGGAGTCTGTTTCAGATTCTTTCTCCCTCTCCCTTTGCCCCTCCCCACTTGCACTCTCTCTCTCAAATTAATGAATAAAATTTTTTTTAAAGATTTTATTTATTTATTCAACAGAGACAGAGACAGCCAGCAAGAGAGGGAACACAAGCAGGGGGAGTGGGAGAGGAAGAAGCAGGCTCATAGTGGAGGAGCTTGATGTGGGGCTCGATCCCACAACGCCGGGATCATGCCCTGAGCCGAAGGCAGACGCTCAACTGCTGTGCCACCCAGGTGCCCCACGAATAAAATCTTAAAAAAAAAAAAAATACAATCAATGAACTAAAAAATCAATATATAGTTAAGCAGCAAACTAGATCATTTGTAAGAAAGGATTAGTAACGAAAGGGCAGTGGAATTCATCCAAGAGAAACATAAAGAAAAGAGAATGAAAAAGAGTGAAAATAGCTTCATAGACTTATGGAATACCACAAAAATGATCAATATATGTTAATAATTAAAAAAAATAAATTTTAACAAATGATCAATATATGCATTACAGGGGCCCCAGAAGGAGAAGAGAGAGAGAGAGAGAAAGGGGCAGAGAGCTTATTCAAGGAAATAATGGCTGAAAACTTCCCTAACCTGGAGAAAAGAAACAGATATGAGATCAGGAAGCCCAGAGAGTTCCAAATAAGATGACTCTAAAGAGATCTGCAAAATACATTATAAATAATCAAAAGTTAAATACAAGGAGAGAATATACAGTAGCATCGAAAAAGAAAAAAAAACTACTTAGGAATAAATTTAACCAAGGAGATGAAACGAAAATTAGAAGATATTAATGAAAGGAACTGAAGACACAAATAAATGGAAAATATTCTGTGCTCATTAACTGGAAGAATATTGTTAAAATGTTCATACCACCCAAAGTAATCTAAAGATAAAGTGCAATCCCTATCAAAATTTCAATGGCATTTTTCACATAAATAGAAAAAACAATCTAAAATTTCTATAGAACCACAAAGACTTCCAAATAACCAAAACAATCTTGAGAAATAAGAATGAAGCTGGAGGCATCACACTTTCTGATTTCAGGCTATATTACAAAGCTATAAGAATCAAAACAGTATAAAGAACAGACACAATAAATCAACTGAATAGAGAACCCATATATAAACCCATTCATAATGGTCAATTAATTTTCTATGAATGAGCCAAGAAAATACCATGGGGAAAGTATAATCTCTTCAATAAACACTGTTGGGAAACTGGAGAGCTACATGCAAAAGAATGAAAATGGACCCCATCTTAAATCATACACAAAATCACCTCAAAATGGATTAAAGACAAACGTTAGAACTGTAAAACTCCTAGAAGAAAATACAGTGGATAAGCTCCTGACACTGGTCTTGACAATGATTTTTTCTGGATTTGACACCAAAACAAAAGGCAACAGAAGCAAAAATAAATGAGTGGTACTACATCAAACCAAAAAGTTTCTGCTCAGCAAAGGAAACCAACAACAAAATGAAAAGGCAACTCATTGAATGGGAAAGATATCTGCAATTATCCATAAGGGGTTGATATCCAAAATATTTAAGAAACTCAATACAAATCAATAGCAATAAAATAAGTAACAAAATTTAAAAATGGGCAAGTACCCAAAAAGACATTTTTCCAAAAAAAGACACACAAATAGCCAACAGTTATATGAGATGGTGTTCAACATCACTAATCATGAGGGAAATGCAAATCAAAACCACAATGAGATCTCACTTCATACCTGTTAGAATGGCTAGTATCAAAAATACAAAAAAACAAATTCTGACAAGAATGTGGAGAAAAAGGAACTCTTTGTACCCTATTTGTGAGAATGTAAACTGGTATAGTCACTATGGGAAATAGTAGGGACATTCCTCAAAAAATTAAAAATAGAACTACCATATGATCCAGACATCCCACTTCTGAGTATATAACCAAAGTAAATGAAACTATTATCTTAAAAAATAATCATTACTCCCATGTTGCAGCATTATCCACCATAGCCAAGATATGGAAACAGTCTAAATGTTCATCAACGGATAAATAGATCAAGAAAATGTCACACACACAATGTAATACCATTCAGCCTTTAAAAAGAAGGAATTCCTGCCATTTGCAACAATATGGATGAATCTGAAGGGCATTGCTTAGTGAAATAAGCCAGACAGAGAAAGACCAATATTGCATAGTATCACTTATATTTGGAATCTTAAAAAAAAAAACATTAAACTCATAGAAAGAGTAGAAAAGTTTTTCCATCAGAATTCGTAGAAACAGGGAGTAGAAAACTGAGCTGATAGTTATAATAGGCTGGTAAGAGGATTGAAACTTTCAGCTATAACATGAACAAGGTTTGAGGATCTAATGTACAACATGGTGGCCATTGTTGATAGCACTGTATTGTCTAATCAAAATTTGCTAAGATAGAATTTAAATGATTTCACACACAAAAAAATATAAATACGTGAGATGATGAATAGTACCTCTGAAACCAATAATACATTATATGTTAATTAACTGAATTTAAATTTTAAAAAAACTATGAAAAAAATATGTGAGATGATGGATGTGTTAATTAACTAGATGGAAAGCAACCTTTTACAATGTATACATACATCTAGTCATCACATTATACACTGTGGATATTTTACAGCTTTGCCAATTATACCCCGATAAAGCCAAAAAAAACCATTTTCTTATAAAAACACCTGAATAATATCTAATATCTTTAATTTACCTGAATAGTACTGCATAACAGACTTCATTCTCTTTATCTTTTTTAAGGTTTATCCATCTTGGGGTGTGTGTTTTTTCCTCCTAACTGCTACAGTATAGTCCATAGACAGCATCCACCACAGAACTATTCCAAGACCTCACTACTTCAAGTCAGCCATATCCTCACATGGACCTACATGAGGATATTTCTGGGATACATCCCCACGAGTGGGACTGCTGGATCATGGGGCAGAGGCCTGTGTGACTTCACCAAGGACTACCAGATGGCTTCATACAGTGCTTACATCAGTTCACAGATCTGCCAGTTGAATAAGGGTCCTGCTTCCCCACATCTTTGCTAACGCTCAGTGGGATTCAATTTACACCTAGAGTTAGTAAAAATGAAAAAGAGTGATTGTTTTAATTTACACATTTCTGATTATTAGTGAGTTGGAACCATATCATCTATTTAAAAAAATTCAGGGTGTTTTTTCTGTTTGGTTGGTTTGGTTTGGTTTTTGTCCATTCACTACTGTGAGTCCTGCCTTTTCCTATTGAATGGAAAAGTTCCTTGTACATTTGAGATATGAATTGCTTTTTGATTCTAGACATCAAAGCATTTCTTTCCAGTCTATCATGTCAGCTAACTCTGTCTAACCCTTCCTGGAATAGAAATCTTTAGTATTGATGCAATCAAATATATCAGTTGCCTAATGGTGCATATTATTTCACCAGCCTAATTTCAAGTTAGAGGCATGTAATTTTTTTTTATTAGATTGGGGCAACCCAACCTATTTGTATCCTTCACAAGTAAAGGGTTTCTGATGTCACATCCTCTCATTCCTCAGAATTAAGTGGGTAGGTTGAGGGAAACAAGTTAAATCTAGTTTCAAATTCTGGATCTCTTAATTATTACATGTGTGAATTGGGGCAAATCACTTATGCTCTCTGTGCCTTGGTTTTCACATCTGGAAAATGTAGAGAAAAAAACATGCGCAGATGCCTGCCTGTAGTCCTCATTGCATAACCATTCTTGCCTGCCTTCCCTATTACCTAATCACCTATCAATGTCACTTGGGGCAATCGTTCTGGAGCAATCAGAACTCAATAACCTTTTTTCCACTTGTTTATTACTTTGTTTTGTTTTGTTTAGTGTAATCAGAAACCCTTCTCAACAGTTTCCTTCAATGTTTCTTAAACAAGTCTTCCTGTGCTTAATCTCACTGGACTTAGATTAAAAGAACATAATCTTCCCTGGTCACTTGTTTAAACACTGAAGAAGCACTTGCTTGGTGCCCGCTGTGTGCCTATGTCTGAGCTATAAAGAAAAATCAGAAGAGAGGAAGAAATAAAGAGGCAAGGGCAACACATTAGATTTCTATAGAAGTTATACCCAAGTCAGCCTAGAGAAGGTGGATCATTCAGGATGGCCAATCGACTTCTCTTTGTTTTCAACAGAAGCTCAGAGAGTACTCAATTTGAATGAATCTTGGGAAAGGATGTGTTGTTACTTGTTCCATGAGACAAATAAGTTCTATTTCTAAGAATGAACTCACTCTACTAATGGTAACTCTCCAAGCTCACACATCAGAGGATGATGTGAACGTCCAGTTGAGTAGGTCTCAGGCACTTGGCCATTAGAGAGAGCTGCAGGGCGTTATCCAAAGAACCAAAGTCGTTTCACACCAATCAAAACAGGAGTGTGGAGAAAGAGACAGAGAGCATGGGTCATATACTCAACTGTGAGCATTCAAATGACTACCTACAGGCACAGAGAAACACAGGCTGGGAAAAACACAAACCCAAAAGGTATTATGAGTATCCACCTGACGAGCTGCTTCTTTTGGCCCTATGACTTACCTCAGTGACTTTCAACATTTTTTAATATCTTAATATACACAATGAAGGATACTGAAATGCAAGATATACTTTCATACACATACTTTCCTGGTAACTAGCTATTAAACCACACCATTCTCTCTCACTTAGGAAAGCATATTAGAAGACAAGTAAATAAAAGCAATATTCAAAAAGTGATCCCAAATGTTGGTTCTTTGTTAGTAAAGAAAAATTATTTAGGATTCATCCTGAAATTAACATGACACCAACTTATCATAATTAGTTGTGAAATTACTAGTAAAAACTAGTAAAACTAGTTGAAAACTACTGACATCGTTCATATTCACTAAGCCTACTAGCTGTTAGCCATGTCCAGCTCAACCTTTTGCTGATCTGAAATAGTAGCTACCATTTGTTGATCCTGTACTATGAGCCAGACAGTTACATAAAATACTGCCTATCCCACTAACAGACAAGTCATGTTATCCTTATTTTACAGATAAGGAATCCGAGTCTCAGAAAGGTTGTTCTTTGCCTAAGGTGACACAATAAGTGATAAAGTCAAGATTTATGTATAGGGCTGTCTTGTTTCAAAATCCAGGATCCCAGTATTCTTTCTTTAAAGTTGAATCATCCTCCAGGAGTAAAAGTCAGACGAATGAGGTCAGTCAAGGCCAGACCCCTCACATCTGCTAAATGACTTCTGACTTGAGAAAAGCCCCCACTCTCAAATTAAGTCACTCTGAAATTCCATGTTTTCATTTCCAGAAAATCTCTGATAAAATGGAACTATGTCACAGGGAAGGGGGATGCATTAACTCCCTCCTAACTATGATCACATCAGCATTGAACTGGCTCATCAGTAAGGTCATCTCCACAAAAGGCTCTAAAAAAATGGAAGAAGTTTTCAAGGAAGGGGCAGGGAAAAAGTGGGGGGAGGAAGCACTCTATCTAGAATTTGGAACTTAGCCATAGCACACGGACAGATAAGAAATGAGAAGACCTCCTGTTGTCTACAAGAAGGCAGAAGAGGGAAGGAGAAGAAACTACCATTGATGGAGCTCGTTTCGTGTTCCAAGGTGCACTGAGCTGGGAACCTTCACAGTGTCTTTTCTAACAGTTACAAAAGCCATTGGCTCCATTTTTTCTAAAAGAGGAAGATCTGTGAGGTTGAGTATTTTTTCTAAGCTCAAACTGCTAGAAAACAGCAAAACAAAAATTTGAATCCAGGCAGGTTGATGCCCACAGCACAACTTCTTCCACAGCAACCACCTTTTTCTTTCTTTTTTTTTTTTTTTAAGATTTTTTTTATTTGAGAGAGAGAGAGAGCACAAGCAGAGGGAAGGGCAATAGGACAAGCAGACTCCCTGCTGAGCACAGAGCCCAACATGGGGCTCAATCCCAAGACCCCAAGATCATGAACCGAGCCAAAGTCAGACACTTAACCAACCAAGTCACCCAAGTGCCCTGCAACCACCTTTTTCAACTAGACTTGCCTTGAGTCCTTCTGCCCTTCCCTGAGAATGAGGCCCACCAGCTCTCTAGGTTCCAGAGTTCTAAAGAAGTATTTTGTCCACTGGACACCACATGAAGTTCTTGTCATATGTATGTATATATTCTTATCATGTTTGGGAGCAGAGATTAATTGGAAAAGTGAATATTAGTAGGAAACACTGGCATTCCTTTAACAAAATGCAATGGATTTAAGTGTTGGCCAGTGTTACCTCTTATCTGGTATGAAGCATTGATGTGACTGCTGGGGCTCATGCTCCTGATGAGTCTGATGTCTGCAGGCCAGAGGGGGGATACAAGTTGGCTTCTCCTCATCCGTGTCTCAGGAGACCATTCAGTGAAAAGTTGAAGAGCAGGATGTGTCTGGGATCCTCCAAAATATCAAAGGCTTGAGTGACTGGTACCACGTGTGGCTTTTCCCTTTCTCTCTCCTAGGCCTTCTTTTCATCCCCAGTTCTAGCAGCTTCAGTGAGAGATACAAAGCTCCCGCCAGGCCAGGTGGAAAGACTCCAGAGCAATGGATTTGATAGACAGTCTTCAGAAGACTGAGTGATCCTAACATGATGAGTTCATGGCTGTCCATATCTTACCAGCCCCACCCCACCCCACCACCCCAAGAGACTTTGTCTGAGTCAGGGCCTCTTCACATGTGCTCCTGGACCATGACCTGCATTTAAAGCTCCTCAATCTGGGATTGTGATTGCAATTTGGATTTTAACAGGATCCTCCAAGATCTTGAAGGAGCAAAAACTGTTTGTGAACCCCTGGGCTAAGAACTGGGAATGATCAGAGACAGAGGAGCAGTGGCCTCAAATGAGATTCTCTTAAAATCTTATACTCAATTCTCATTATTCCTTATTAGTTATGTTCTATAAAGTTACTGTGAACACTGAACTAGCAAATACTAAACCTTTGCTCCTATAAACACAGAGCCTCCGGTCATAACGTTTCCATCAACCAGTAAAGACATAACTTTGTTGTACATGTGTTTCCATTTAAAGGCATCTAGTTGAATTCCATATTGTTGGCATATTAACATTGAACTTACAGCCAACAGTTCGATAACCCATGCCTGAATGAAGCTTATCTCACACATGTATTTTTCCTGTAGAAAAAATCACAGCCTTCTTGCACTTGGGAACACAAGATAGCGATTCAGCACAAAGCTTGGGGGCCATTTTTAACTGTGAAATCACGAGCAAAAGGCATAAAAATGCAACAGACATGACACTTAAACAGACTGTGAGAAAACACTCGTTTACAGTAAAAGAGCTGAAACAAGAAGGCAGGGCATTGCCTATGCTCCACCTCAGCTAGGAACATGCATGTGGAATGACTCAGATTTTTCACAGCCCTGTGTGTGCCCACAGATCACCATGAAAGCACAATGAGTACTGATGTTGTTTTAGGCAAATTTGTACACACGGAATCTACAAATCACAAGGATCAAGGTGTTATATATATATGTGTGTGTATTTGAAATTTACAAAATACATTTCACAGGCAATATCTCATTTCACCCTACAATAACTCTGGAACTTACATAAAGCATATGGTATTTTAACTCCCATCATTTGCATGGGAGAATGGAGGCCCACGGGCTCTGACACAACTCCAGATCTCTTGACTCCAAGGTCTTTGTGTTGTCCGCTATACAGTAAGAAGAAGAAAACCCTGCTAAGCCTCTGTCAAGATGCCAGAACTGTTCAGCCAAGTGGGGATATCTCAGAGAAACTGGGGGTGCAATAGGACACTGACGGCATCCTTACACTGGAAGAAATTAGGGAGAGCCAGAGTAGACCCAGCACCAGGCACAGAGTGGGGCTTAATAACTATTTCCACAAACTGAGCAAGGGTGTTGCCCATGTGCACTGAGGTTTGTTTTGATGTATTTCAGTCAGAAGGCAAGCACTGATTGGAGCCCACTGAGTGCACTCCATTAGGTAATGAGGCAGAGAGAAAAGAAGGACCTGTACCTGATCTAGAGATTAGAGACAAGTGTAGCAAACATGATATAAAATAGGCAACCCAGTAAATAGGGTCATTATAAACTTGAGGGAGAAGATAGATCTTGAGACTTGTCACATAGAAGATTATTTACTTACTTAGGTCAACTTGGGCAAGAGTCCTCAAATACTCACAGTCCTGAAATCTACCCCTAGCTCTGCCCCTTTCTAGCCATGAGACCTGCAGAAGGTGATTTAACCTTTCTCAGACTCAGTTTACTGATCAATGAAATGGGGATGCTGTTCAGTTCAGATTGACATACTTTAGTTAGCAGAATTCAGGAATGCTAAGACCTGGGGACTGAAAAGTTTCAAAGGAATATTTGATATACTTTATGCAGGGCAGGAAAATTCTAGTCTGGGAGAGAAGGCACATAACAGACCATGTTAATGCAAACTGGTTAAGTGTTAGGATGTGGATGGGCATACTAAGAGAGCATGATCTCAGAGCAGAGAGGTAGGCAGAAAAACTGTGCAGGAACAGGTCCCAGAATTATAAAGAACAATACAAATGAGATAGGAAAACACCTTTGGTTTGGAGGGCAGGTGACACCCCAGGGTGGGCATGAATAAAGCTCGCAGGGGTAAGACATTGTGGTGGGTTCTGGGGACTGTGCTTAGGTAATATTGTTGAGTAATGTGGTAAGGAGAAGGCCAGGGTAGAAGGGGTGGGAGGTAAGGCTAGAGGTGGAAAACAGCAAAATCCTATGAACATGAGAATCCACTAGGAGGTTTTAAGCAAGGGAGTGATACGGCAGATCAGTTCTTTCTCAAAGACTCCTCTGACAGCAGCGAGGAGGAAGAAATTGGGTGGACAAGTCTAGAGGTAGATAGACAATCTCTGGTTGTAATAATCCAGGGAGATGCCTCTTCGGTTTGTCTTGGGGAACCCATGGGAAAATCAATATCAAAGCACATTATAAACTGAGAACCAAACAAAAGTAAAACAGTAGTTTCCTTATGAAAACAGAGAATGTTCAAGGCAAAATAGAGTGGGAAGATAGGAAAACAAGAATGCAATTTTATTATAAGGAGGAATGTGCTAGAAAACAATGATAACAAACAGGGAACACAAATTCATACAGCTGGAAAGTTTTGAAGATAACGAGAAGTTGACACTTGATCTGAAAAGTCAGTGTATACTCCTGGAGGTTGAGGAGGAATGGCGGGGTGTACATGTTAGGCAGTTCCTGGAATTGGAGGGTCAAGGAAAGGCCAGAAGTCAGCCAAGAATTCTAACAATCCAGACACAACTTGCTACATTTCTACCAGGAGGAGAAATTCATAATTATCTAAAGTCCTAAACTCTAACAGTTGTGTCCTCCATGATAAGAAAATGAAAAGAAAAAAACAAGAGAAAAGCTAGAGCCTTGAATAAATTGGAGAATTTTTGAAATGGGAAAGGAGTCTAAAGAGGCAGCCTAATGTGGTCAGTGGAGTCACAGGATCTGGGGCCCGGCTGTCTAAACTTGAACCTTAGCTCTCCCACCTGTAGCTGTGTGCAAGAGTTACTTAAATTCCCTTACCTCAGTTTCTTCTTCTGTAAAATAGGGATAATAATAATATTAATATCTACTTTTCAGAGCTGTCCTAAGGATTAAATAACTTAATACAAAGTACTTCAAGTAATGCCTGACATATATTTAAGTACTCAACAAATGTTAGAAATTTATTCATTCTACCTCCCACTTCAGACATGGAAACACTGAGGTCTAGAAAAGTTGACTCAGTCAACATCCTAGAATTTTTTTAACAGCCCTTCTTGACCTGCATATTAATAGCAAAATCCGGGTAACTCTCCTCTTTGGGAGGCCTAAATAGGAGCAGCATTAACTGGGATTGAAAAGGATCTGTGAAAGAAGAGAACTGATTTTAATTGACCAGACTAAAGATCAGGGAACTAGAGGGTTCCTCCCTAAACAGTGACCTAAGCTCTGCTAGGAAGGCAGGCCCTAATGATGGGCAGACTCTGTAAAGCAGTCCCAAAAAAGGAGAGGAGGAGGTGGGCACAGCTCACCCTCGGAACATCCACCAGGAAAGAGCTGAGCAGCAGGTGGGAGGTGTGCAGAGTGACCTTAGCAAAGGAAAACAAGAAACCACTTAGGAGACCTGCTGTGTTGCGGGGTGGAAGCTGGAGCAGCTGGCTCATTTCAAGTGTGGTCTCTTGTCTTCCTCTCCTCCGCCAGCACTGCTCTTAGCGATGCATCTCATCTCCTGGCAGATGGCTGCAGCTGTGGTGGCGCCACTGGTGGTGGCTCTTTCGCCTTCTAGCTTTGGCAGGAGCAGTTGGCAAGACGAACATGCAAGGTCTGTCAGCACCCAGTAGTATCACTATCTGTCAAACTTTTATTTATAAAGTCACAAAGCAGAGAAAGTGCTGGGGCCGCTGGCAGCAATCCCTGGGGCCTGTCTGATTTAAGATTCTGCTCCATAGTGCCCCTCTCATGGGATCAGAGGCCAGGAAGGAGGAGCTCAGATGTGCTCATTTCACCTTGGGAGTGAGAACCTTTCTGGCTGGTGAATAAAGAAGCCCAGTGGCAAAGAGCAAAGGGTCTTAAAGACAGGAGTGACATTGAAAAACCAGAGGGACCAATGGAGGGAACAAAGATGACAGGCTAATCCCCACCTTGCCCAGAATCACTCTGCAGGATAAATCCCAGCCTAGGTGGAGTCAATCGTCCCCAGGCTTCAAGGTGCCCTCAGAGGCCCATCTACCTCAGTGAGTGGAGTCTGTGCGAGCCCTGGGCAACCACTGGCTGTCACAGGTTGCAGCCTTCTGCTGGGTTTGTCCATTCTTGGGAAAAGACAGTAGCTGTGCTTCCTGTTTTGCACTTCTAGGCCCTATAAAAGCAATATTTGTTCCCTGAACCCCAGATTATTTGGCCTGAGTTCTAGGTTGTTGTTTAGCACTTGTTAGATCCTTTCTCCACAGCCTGTCATCTATGCCAGAGGCCAGCCAGAATGAGGACATATCCATCCCCTTGATGGTGACATTCATCCCTGCACAGAGACTCTAACTGCCACACCAACATCAAAAGTCAGACATACTGGATACTGAATCAAACTTGAATTGAGCCCAGTTTTACCATGCTCTCTGAGAATTTGCAATTTGAGTGAAAGATCTATAGTTATATAATTACCCTTACTCTTAACCTACATCTTCCCTACCACTTTATTGCCTCCACAAAATTATTATAGGAGGGATCTGTGAGCCACAAATTACTCTCTAAGCCATCGCTGGGAATTGGAAGAGACATAACTATCGAGGGTTGGGAGGCCAAGTTTGAGCAAGAGGCTAGTATTTTTGCAGTGACCAAGTACTTGTATCAAATGACAATCCAAGGGAGAAATAATGGGATCCATTTTTAAGGAAATAGATTTGATGAAAATACATAAAGGAAATAAAGAAAGACACCATATTCAATTCAAATTACTCAAACATTCACTGAGTGTCCAACTACAGCATTACTCAAGGTGTTAGCCTCCAAAAAGGGTTTAGAGCATATAATGCCCAGGAAGAGAGGAAGAGATCTAATCAGGAGGTACAGGGGGAAAATAACAGAAATTAAGCTAAACTCAAGGACAGAAGACATAGCATCTTCCTATCCAAGGGGAACTGGCAATCAGAAAACACACCTAAATAACAAGAGTTAAACACAGTCTAATTCTGAACAAATAACAAGAACCAAGAACTAAGAGGAGTACTTCCATTCAAAGTAGCAACATAAGCACATGTATCTACCTCCTCTCTCCATAGTTCTGTTGAAATGACAAAAAGAAAAGTATTTTTAAAGAGTAAAACCATAAAAGTACTAGAAAACTCTTTTCTAGGCTGTACCAATCCATAATCCCACCAATTATCCAATTGCTTCATATTCTCTCCAATGCTTGGTTTCAGCAGTATTTTTCATGTTAGCATTACAAGTGTTTACTTCAGTTTGTATTCATAACTTTAATGAGATTGAACCCATTTTTCTATTGGGTTAGGCTGTCTTTCTTTTCCTTGTAGATTTTTAAGATTTATAAACACATACATACATATACACATTCTGGGTAAGAGCCCTCTGTCAGCTGAGATAGTTACAAAGAACTTCTCTTACTCTGTGATTTGCATTCTCAGTCTCTTAACGATGCCTTTTGCTAGAGCACTTAACTTTAATCAAATATTGTATTTGATAATTTAGCATTATCTAGGAAGTTATGTATGCATTTACCCTTTAACCCAACAATACCACTATATGCACAAAAGTAAAAAAGATGTACACACCTAGCTATGCACTGCAGGGCTATCTGCAATACTAAAACACTGGAAGCAACATAAAGCCATCAGTAGGAACTGATGGAAGAAATCATGGTGCAACCACACAGTGGAATACTACTTGAATACAAGCAGCTACGGAATATTTCTATATACTACTAAATATACTACTATTGCTAAGTTGAAAAAAGGAAAGTGCATATGTGTGTGCGTGCATGTGCGTGTGTGTGTGTGTGTGTGTACACACTCATTTTTTTAACAAATGGCAGGATAAAATAAACTAATAAAAAATGATTAGACGAACAAAATTAAGTGAGTGGTCAGGGAAGAAAGCTAGACCTTATGTTGTACATTTATCTTTGGATTCATGTTTGATAATTATAAAACAATTAAATTGTACAAATGAGAAAAAAATAACTGAGTAAGAGAAATTATTTCAAGTGATTTTAAAACAGTAATTTGCTGCAGATCTTTAGTGAGGATATATCCTAAAGATAAAAAAAACTCAAAGAACATTAAGCTATTTTAATAATATATTATTAATAATATACAGAACTAGGGGTGCCTGGGTGGCTCAGTCAGTTAAGCGTCTGCCATTGGCTCAGGTCATAATCCCAGCATCCTGGGATCGAGTCCCATTTTGGGCTACCTGCTCAATGGAGAGCCTGCTTCTCCCTCTCCCTCTGCCTGCCACTCTGCCTACTTGTGCTATCTCTCTGTCAAATAAATAAATAAAATCTTTAAATAATAATAATAATATACAGAACTAATATGTAGAACTGTTTTTTTCTGAAAACACTGTGTGTGTGTGTGCACGCACATGCACGCATATGTGTGTTAGGAGTAGCAGGACAAAGCAAAAAAATTAAAACAATGCTCCAATAATTCAATTACTGGATATTCACCCAAAGAAAAGAAAAACACGAACTGGAAACAGTATATGCACCCCTATGTTTATTGCAGTATTATTTACAATAGCCAAGACATTGAAGCAACCTAAGTATCTATTGATAGATGAATAGATAAAGCCGTGGCAATGGAATATTATGCAGCCATAAAAAAGGATGAGACCATGCCATCTGCAACAACATGGATGGACATAGAGGGTGTTAGGCTAAGTGAAATAAGTCAGATTAAGAAAGAAAAATACCATATGATTTCACTCATTTGTGTAATCTAAAAAACAGATGAATAAACAAACAAAAACCAGAATCAGAACCATAAATACAAAGAACTGATGGTTTCCAGAGGAAAGGGGGTGGTGGATGGGCAAAATGGGCGAAGGGCAATGGGACACACAGGCTTCCAGTTACTGAAAGAGTCAGTCATTGGAATAAAAGCCACAGCACAGGGAATATCATCAATAATATCGCAATAGTCTTAGATGGTGACAAGTGGCAGCTCTGCTTATGGTGAGTAAAGCATAATGTACAGAGAAGTTGAATTACTATGTTGTACACCTGCAACTAATGTAACATTGTGCGTCAACTCTACTCAGATAAAAAAATTAATTTAAAAAATATTAAAATAAGATATAATAATGTTAATGTTACTAGGAAACAAGGCTTTTAGGTAAGAGGAAAAAATATATAATAAAATCAAGGAAGTCAAAAAACCTTGTACTCCTAGATGTTAACTGGAAATTTAATGTATTTCCTTTTCAAAAATAAAATCACAGCTATTAGTCTGCCCACTGAAAGAGTGTAGAAACAATGACTGAACTAATCAAAATGATCATGTCTGGTATAGTGGGAAAAAAAGCTGATTATATATATGGGGAAGGAAATAAATAAAAAAAAACCTGGTAGTAACTCTAGTCCCAAGAGAAAGCATGTCACCTACCCACCAAAGACTACTAATACATGTCAAAAGGACTCAGGTATCAATTTGAAGGTATTCCTCTAGCCAAAACAGGAATAATTTGTTTTTGGGTTTTTTTTAATAATAATTTTTATTATGTTATGTTAGTCACCATACAGTACATCCTTAGTTTTTGATGTAGTGTTCCATGATTCATTACTTGCGTATAACACCCAGTGCTCCATGCAATATGTGCCCTCCTTAATACCCATCACTGGCCTGTCCCAATCCCCCACCCCCCCTCCCCACTGAAGCCTTCAGTTTGTTTCCCAGAGTCCATAGTCTCTCATGGTTCATTTCCCCTTCTGTTTTCCCCCTCTTCATTCTTCCCTTCCTTCTCCTACTGATCTTCCTATTTCTTATGTTCCATAAATGAGTGAAAGCATATGATAATTGTCTTTCTCTGCTTCACTTATTTCACTTAGCATAATCTCCTCCAGTCCCACCCATGTTGCTGCAAATGTTGGGTAATCATTCTTTCTGATGGCTGAGTCATATTCCATTGTATATATGGACCACATCTTCTTAATCCAGTCATCTGTTGAAGGGCACCTCAGTTCCTTCCACGATTTAGCTATTGTGGACAATGCTGCTATGAACATTGGGGTGCATATGGCCCTTCTCTTCACTACGTCTGTATCTTTGGGGTAAATACCCAGTAGTGCAATTGCTGGATCATAGGGTAGTTCTATTTTTAACTTTTTAAGGGACCTCCACACTGTTTTCCAGAGTGGCTGTACCAACTTGCATTCCCACTAACAGTGTAAGAGGGATCCCCTTTCTCCACATCCTCTCCAACATTTGTTGTTTCCTGTCGTGTCCATTTTTGCCATTCTAACTGGCATAAGGTGGTATCTCAATGTGGTTTTGATTTGAATTTCCCTGACAGCTAATGATTTTGAACATTTTTTCATGTGTCTGTTAGCCATTTGTATGTCTTCATTGGAAAAGTGTCTGTTCATTATCTTCTGCCCATTTTTTTATTTATTTGTTTCTCATTTATTGAGTTGGAGAAGTTCTTTGTAGATCTTGGATACCAGTCTTTTATCTGTAGTGTCATTTGCAAAAAACGGGGATAATTTGGACACCAAAACAATAATAAATGTGATATACTGAAACCTTCAAGGATCTCGAAAATCTACCGATTAATAATGCTTAAATCTCATTAGCCGATATTGGGGACTGTTAGAGAACCAACTCATTATTCTGAAAAGTGGTACAGAAAAGGATAGAATCAAGGATTAATCCTGCCTTTCCTATATGAACTATACTCAGATTAAGGAGTTAATAAAAGAGTGTTCTTTAGAGAAGAATTCATTTGACAAATGAACAAGGAAGATTAAAATATCCCCATTTTGGGGCACCTGGGTGGCACAGCGGTTAAGCATCTGCCTTCGGCTCAGGGCGTGATCCCGGCATTGTGGGATCGAGCCCCACATCAGGCTCCTCCGCTATGAGCCTGCTTCTTCCTCTCCCACTCCCCCTGCTTGTGTTCCCTCTCTCGCTGGCTGTCTCTATCTCTGTCGAATAAATAAATAAAATCTTTAAAAAAAAATATCCCCATTTTGCAACCTTTAATGAAATAAAGGATCTAGGTAAATTATCCAATGGATCTAGGCTGCTAAATCCATTATGTTCAAAGATGATGGGGAATTTTAAAATGAATGTATTGGGCTAACAAATGAACTCAATGATCAATATTAAAATCACGAAGAATAGAGACAAGCATATATCATATTCCTTCTGCTAATAAGAACACAACATCAACATTCTTTACAAAATATTGAAACTGAATCTGATCAGGCCTCTAACCGCTAACTTATAGGAAGTGCAGGTACAAAGGAACATGCTGAACTATATGGCAGGGTTGCAAAATTCAGAACACAGGGAGCTCTGAGCTACTTTCAGAAATAATGTGCAAAGGCAAGGGGGAAGAAGATATACAGATTAAGACCTAACAGCACTCAGGAGGCCCAGGGAGCACCCTCCCCTGTGCAGACCAGCTACCTGGACCCTTTGCCTGGTTGCTCTTCTCCTTGCCTCCCCCCACAATCACCTCAGGATGCAGACCTGAGGAGTCAGAGAAATGATGGTCTGGCCAACCAAAGGGAGGGGGTCACTGGATAACTGGTGCCTTGATCACCCGATGAAGAGGTAACCTTCTAGCATTTGGTTTTCAGGAGTTGAAAACACACACACACACACACAAAAGAAAGAATAAAATGAACATAACTTAAAGATACAGCAACAAATGTTGGAAACTAATTCTGACTAACCAACTGTGAAACAAATGAAGAAACAATTAGGAAAATTTGAATACCGCTTGGGTATTTACGTATACTAAGGAAGTATAGTAATTTTTAGGTGTGATAACGGTATTATGGCTATGTTTTTAAAAGATCCTTCATCTCTTAGAAAAACTTACTAAAGTATTTGTGGATGAAAGGGTACGATGCCTGAGATCTGCTTCAAAAGAGCCCTGTGGGGGGTTGGCGATGGAGCTGGGTACAGATGAAACAAAATCACTTATGTGCAAATAATTGTTGAAGCGATCATCTACATATGGGGGGTTAATATGCCAGCCTCTCTACTTTTGCACATGTCTGAAAATTAGTGTATTTTAAAGAAAGAAAAAAATTTATGGTTAGAATTTTTGTATCCTATGTGTAAGAAATACTCCCCTACCTGAAAGTCATGAAAATATTTTTCAATATTATCTTTTAGAAATTTGCCTTTCAAATTTAGATTCCCAAATCACATGGAATTTAGTTTTGTCTATGATGTGAGATAGGGTCAAACTTTCATTTTTTTCTTTATCCAATTGATACCTAATTGATCTAGTAGCAATTATCCTTTCTTCATTGCTTTTGCAATGCCCCCTATGTTATAAATCTGTGGCTACATATGCATGGTTATGTTTTTGGACTATCTTACTTCACTGGTCCATTTGTCCTCTTTTTTTTTTTTTCTTTAGGATTTATTTATTTATTTATTTATTTATTTAAGAGAGCGAGCGAGCATGTGAGTAGGGGCAGGGCGGGGGTGGGGTGGAGAATCTCAAGCAGACTCCCCAATGAGCAAGGAGCCCAATGCAGGGCTCGATCCCAAGACCCATGAGATCATGACCTGAACTGAAATCACGAGTTGGACACTTAACCGACTGAGTTACCCAGGTGCTCCCATTTGTCTATTCTTATGCCAATATTACATTCTCTTAATATCCAGACTTTTTCATAAGTCTGGATATCTGGCAAAGAAAATACTCTCACGTGATTTTTTAAAGAATGCCATGGTTTCTCTTGGTCCTTTGTCTGATTTCATATAAATTACAGAATCAGCTGTTTAACTTCTACCCAAATATCTACTGTGATTTTTTACTAAAATTATAATTATTATTTCCTTACTTCTACTTTTTTTGGATTTAATTTGATAATCTTTTCCTAACTTCATGACATGGTGTTTTCTAGTTATTAAGGTTGTTATATAAGTTCAATGATTATTTTAATCATCTTAATTATTTAATCTCTCCCTTATTTTCTTAGTAGTTACAGGATTTTATTGTTTTTTAGGGATTATTCTATGTATTAAAACATGCCTTATCAGAGCATAAAGCATAACGTTTAATGTTAACTGGAACTTTATTCCCTTCCCAGACAATGTAAGGACCTTAGAGAAATTTCCCCACCCCTTCCAACTTACTGTAGTTTTTGAACATTTTAATTCTGTTTATTTTTAACTCATGGAATATTATTATTGTTGTGTAACACAATTATTTATATTTGTTTACCTCATTTTGACTCTTTTTATTCTCTTTGATCCTTTTTACATCTCTTAAATCTAAAATCCTAAAGAATTCCTTTAGTGAGAGAAAAAAACTTTTAGTTTTTCTTTGTCCAGAAAATTTTTCACTTCTATTCTTGGAGGATACTTTTGCTGAGTATAGATGTCTTGAGTGAAAGTTTTATTTCATAACTTTGAAGATATTTTCACTGCGTTCTGTGCTCTGGTTTCCATTTTCCTATTGAAAAGCCAGCTCTTGGTCTAACTGTTGATTCTTTGAAGAAAATGGTCTATTTTTCTCTGAATGCTATTAAGAATTTCTCTTAGTCTTCTATATTCACTAATATTTTCATGTTCAATAAAGATTACTTTAAACTTTTCTTCCTTTGACATTTAGAGGGCTTCGTGTGTCTGTGAATTGATGCTGTTCATCAGTTTTGGAAGATTCTAGACCATTATCTTTTAAAATATTGCTTCTTCTCCATTCCTTTCCCCTGTTTTTCTGGGATTTCAAATATAAGTATTAAGACTTCCTAGCTATAATCTCCATTTCTTGGTTTTTTACCTATTCTTGTATGTTTTCCAATCTTTTATTCTTTCATTTCTCAATGCTCTATTCTGGATACTTATATTGACTTATATTTTATTATTTTTATCAGCTACATCCAATCTTCTATTAAACCTATCCAATGAATTCATCACTTCAGGTACTGTATTTTTTGGCTCCAGGATTTGTATTTGGCTTTTTGTTTTAATCAAATCTGCCATTTCTGTTTCATACTGTCCAGTTCTTTGATCACATTTTTTTAATGATTTTTTATTATATTATGTTAGTCACCATACAGTACATCCCCGGTTTCCGATGTAAGGCTCGATGATTCATTAGTTGTGTATAACACCCAGTACACCATGCAATACGTGCCCTCCTTACTACCCATCACCGGTCTATCCCATTCCTTTGATCACATTTTTAACCCTCTCTTCTATTTCTTTGAATATAGTAAGCATGCTTATTTTAATATCTGTCTGCATGTTCACTCAAATATCTGGAGCCCCTATGAGTATATTTCTGTTGTCCAATTTTTCTCCTGGGTTTTGTCTACATTGTCTTCTCTCGTGTTTCTAGTATTTTTGGTTATGTGCTTTAAAAAGTAGAAATAATTAAGCACTGGAATGGTTTCTTTTTCCAAAGAGAATTTCCATGGGTTTCTGGCAGTTCCAAACATGAGATATCTGGAATGTGGGCAGTAGTTCCTAAGAAAGAAAACCTGCTCATTTCCAGCTTACCTAGTTGACCTGTACCTGTAGATTTTAGCCTTTCCCTGTTTGATCCAAAGCAAGAGGCATTCACTAGGCCCTTATGTCAGTAAACTATCCAGTGTCTGCCCCACTAAGCTCTCAAAAACTCTGGTGAGCTTCTCAGCGTATTAGCAGTCTCCTCAGGAACAGCAATCACATCTGGGGGTAAAAAGAGCTTCAAACAGATTTGACTTTTCCGTATCTTCACCGGGGAATTCTTTACTACCTTCTTAGTTCACTCATTTCAGTAGGTAGACCTTTCTCTGGCTTTTCAAGTTATCCACAGTGGGAAATTGTATTCAAAGTGCCAACTCTGCAAATACGGGGCTCTTTAAACTCATTCTTAAGTTTTATATCTCAACTACTAGTTCTACCCCACAGTAAAACAGAAAAAATACAGTTTAACACTTATGATTACTATCTCCGAAGTCTAATCCCTGGTAAGAGAGGGTATCATCACAAAGTCAGAGGAACGTGGGAAAGTTACGTGTCAGAAATTTCATGTCAGGAATATATAATGAGATATGATGGTACTGGGGAAACAGTGAACAAAGAGGGATAAATGTTTACTGTTCTTTCATCGGAAGACAGACTGACAGCTTACAGTTGGCGAAACCAGCAAGAGAAAAAAAGCTTACTGCTGCTACTATAAAGCCACAATTGGCAATCTCTTTTCACCAGAAAGTGGCTTTAAAAACAAACATTTCAAATGAGGCCTTGACATTATGGGAGAAAAATCAGGGAACATCATTTTATAGCTACTTCTTGTAACTTGTATGTTATCTCTTCCATGAACTTACCCTGTAAATATTAGAGAATCTTGATGCAGGAGGAGTACGGTCACACACAAACACCTCTCCTCCAAAAAATATGCCATATTGTACAATATGACATAACACAAAAATGAGGTATCCAACTTTTGGAAAACTGGAGAGTATATTAATTACAACTGGCATTATAGACTTCTAAAAATAACTCGTAGAGCTGAATGTTTATGATGTGTTTAGAAAAGTGTCAGTATATAGGGGAGACTGGGTGGCTCAGTCGTTAAGCGTCTGCCTTCTGCTCAGGTCACAATCCCAGCATTCTGGGATCAAACCCCCGCACTGGGCTCCCCGCTCAGCAGGAAGCCTGCTTCTCCCTCTCCCACTCCCCCTGCTTGTGTTCCCTCTCTCGCTGCCTCTCTGTCAAATAAATAAATAAAATCTTCAAAAAAAAAAAAAGTGTCAGTATATAAAATGAATATATAATTTTTAAAGTTTCATGAAAATACCGCCAAAAATTAGTGAAAAGAAAATAAAAACATCCATTCTTAATAGCAACTAAAAAGATAAAATATATGGGAATAAGCTCAACAAGAAGTGTGAAAACCTGTAGTGCTGGGGATATTATTTGTACATTTGGCCCTGAATCAGGGACAGAACTTTATTAATTTGGAAAAATATCTTGTTGAGTCACTGGAAAAAGGGGAAACCATGAGAGCAAGGGGAGTAAGAGAAAGAAAGAAATGAGATACCTGAACTGTGCTGAATAAAGAAAGAGGCATTTGGGGATGGAAAATGCCTGGTGAACAAGGCAGGATAGCCAAAGGTTTTTAAAGAACCTGAGTGTTTAAGGTTCAATTTCATGTCCTCTCCATCTTGTACCCAAGCCTCCCAAATCTACAAATGCCTTCTGAGAGTAGATTGTGTGTGAGTGAGCACATGAATTTGAGTGTGAGTATGTACGTGTGTGTGAGCGTGTATGTGTTTGTATACCTGTGTGTCTGGGTTGTGGGGGGCAGGGGCTGCAGATTAGACAATGAGACTGAATTCAACCCCTGGTCACTGTGTATAGAATCTGGGCAGTCAAGGTTAGATGGCAAATGATCCATAGACTGAACCTGTTCAGTCAGTTTTAGGCAGGAGCTCAGAGCCAGTGGCGGCCATGTAAACAGTGATGTTGCAAAATATTTTAAGGGGGACAATAAACTTCCTAAGTTGTAGAATTCTAATCTGTGTGCCAACTTATTTAGATTTTTAAAGAAAAGAGAGATACTAGGTAAAGTCAGGGTTATACTTACATGGGGAAAAAATCTGAAACTACCACTGAAATCAAACAACTGAGAGAGAGAAAAGAGACTTGAAAGAGTAGACAAGCCAGTTTCCTGGATAAGAAGACAAACTACTAAGGAGCAGTATATGTGGTGTGTGTGTGTGTGTGTGTGTGTGTGCGCGCGCTGTGTGTATATGCATATGTATAAATGTGTAAATTAGGGAACAAAACAGAATTCTACACCCTGGTCAATGGGTATAGAATCTGGGAAGTCAAGTTTTAAAACAAAGACTGTAACAAGAGATGAAGCATGGCATTACATAATGATAAAGAGATCAATCCAAGAGGACGATATAACAATTGTAATTATCTATGCACACAACATGGGAGCACCTGAATACATAAAGCAAATATATTAAGACATAAAGAGAGAAATTAATAGCAATACAATTATGGTAGGTAATTTTAACACCCCACTTATATCAATGGATAGATCTTCTGATTTCAGGTTTTGTTGGCAGAAAATCAATAAGGAAACAGTATCTTTGAATGACACTTTAGACCAGATGGACATAACAGGTATATACAGAATATTTCATCAAAAATCAACAGAGGATACATTCTTCTCAGGTGCATATGAAACATTCTTCAAATAGACCACGTGAGGCCACAGAGCAAGCCTCAATATATTTGAGAAGACTGAAATCATACATGCATCTTTTTCTGACCACAACAGTATAAAACTAGAAATCAGTCTCTCTCTCTCACACACGCACACACACAAAAACTAATCCTATAAAAAATACAAACATGTGTAAGCTAAACAACATGATACAAAACAACCAATGAATCAATGAAGCAATCAAAGAAGAAATCAGAAAATACATGGAGACAAATGAAAATGAAAAAATCCAAAATCTTTGGGATGCAGCAAAAGCAGTTCTAAAGGGAAATATATAGCGATACAGGCCTGTCTGAAGAAATAAGAAAAAATTTCAAATAAACAGTCTTACCTTACACCTAAAGGAGCTAGAAAAAGAACCAACAAAACCTGAAATCAGAAGAAAGGAAATAATAAAGATCAGAGCAGAAATAAATGAAATGGAGACTAAAAAACAAAAAGCCACACGCACAATAGAAAAAAAAAAATCAATGAAACCAAGAGCTGATTCTTTAGTCAGACTCATCAAGAAAAAGAGAAAAGACCCAAATAAATAAAATGAAAGAGGAGAGAAACAAAAGAGAAGTAACAACCAACAACACAGAAATACAAAGAATTGTAAGAGACTACTACAAAAAAACTGTATGCCAACAAAATGGATAACCTAGAAAAAATGGATAAATTCCTAGAAATGTACAATCTTCCAGAACTGAATCAGGAAGAAAGAGAAAATCTGAGTAGACTGCTTATTAGTAACAACATTGAATCAGTAATCAAAAAACTACCAAAAAAAAAAAAAAAAAGTCCAGCACCTCATGGATACACAAGTGAATTTTAACAAAAATTTAAAGAGTTAATACCTATCCTCCTTAAACTATTACAAAAAATAAAAGAGGAAGAAAAACTTCAAATATATTCTACAATGCCATGGGGTTCCTGGTTGGTTCAGTCAGTAAAACATACGACTCTTGATCTTGGGGTTGTAAATTCAAGCCCCACATTGAGTATAGAGATTACTTAGAAAATAAAATCTTTAAAATATCTACATCTGTATCTAATGTAGATATATCTATAGATATTAGATACAAATATAGATATATTCTACAAGGCTAGCATTACTCTGATTTTAAAACCCGACAAAGAACCACAAAAAATGAAAACTACAAGCTAATCTCCCTGTTTTACACAGATGCAAAAATCCTCAAAAAAAAAAAAAAATCTTCAACAAAATATTAGCAAACTGCATTTAACAATACATTAAAAGGATCATTCACCACAATTAAGGGGATTTCATTCCAGTGATGCAAGAATGGTTCAATATTCGCAAGTCAATCACTGTGATACACCACATCAACAAAACAAAGGATAAAAATCATATGATCATCTCAACAGATGCAGACAAAATTCAACATTTGTTCATGATAAAAACTCTCAACAATGTGGTTTTAGAGGAAAGATATTCCATGCTCATGGACTGGAAGAATTAATACTGTTAAAATGTCCATACCACCCAAAGTAATCTACAGATTCAGTGCAATCCCTATAAAAATACCAACAGTATTTTTCACAGAACTAGAACAAAAACTACTACAATTTGTATGGAATCACAAAGACCCTGAATAGACAAAGCAATCTTGAAAAAGAAAAACAAAGCTTGAGGTATCACATTCTAGACTTCAGGATATGCTACAAAGCTATAGTAATCAATATAGCATGGTACTGGCACAAAAATAGACACAAAGATCCATGGAGCAGAATACAAAGCCCAGAAAAAATACACACTTATAATACAATTAATTAATCTATGACAAAAGAGGCAAGAGTATGTACAATGGGAAAGGCAGTCTCTTCAATATGTGGTGCTGGAAAACTGGACAGCTGTGTGCAAAAGAATAAAACTGGACCACTTTCTAATACCATACACAAAAATAAACTCAAAATGAATTAAAGACCTACATGTGAGACCTGAAGCCAAAAACATCCTAAAAGAGAGCACAGGCAGTAATTTCTCTGACATCAGCCAAAGAAACATTTGTCTAGATAGGGAAATATAAGCACAAATAAACTAAACTTAAAATAAATATAACTAAAATAAAAATTAAAAAACTTTTGCACGTCCAAGGAAACCACAAACAAAACAAAAAGGCAACCTGCTGAACAGGAGAAGATATTTGCAAATGATATATCTAATAAGGGGTTAATATCCAAAATATAAAGAAAAAAAAACCTATACAACTCAACACTAAAAAACCAAAAATCTGACTAAAAAATGGGCAGAGGACCTGAACAATTTTTCCAAGGAAGACATACAAATGGCCAACAGGCACATGAAAAAATGCTCAATATCACTCATCATCAGGGAAATGCAAATCAAAACCACAATGAGATATCTATCACCTTACACCTGTGAGAATGACTATAATTAAAAAAGAAAAAAACAAGGAATAACAAGTATTGGTGACGAAGTAGAGAAAAAGGAAACCTCATACACTGCTGGTAGGAATGTATACTAATACAACCACTATGAAAAACAGATGGAAGTTCCCCCCAAAAATTAAAAACACAAATACTATATGATCCAATAATTCCACTGCTGGGTATTTATCCCAAGGAAAATGAAAACAAAATTTGAAAAGATATATGCACCCCTATGTTTATTGCTTCATTATTTACAATAGGCAAGATATGAAAGCAACCTAAGGGTCCATCAATAAATGAATGGATAAGGATGGTGTGGTAGGTACACACACACACACAGAGGAATGTTACTAAGCCACAAAAAAGAATGAGATGGTGCCATCTGCAAAAACATGGATGAACTCAGAAAGTATTACGCTAAGTGAAATAGTCAGAGAAAGACAAATATCACATGTAGAATCTAAAGAAATCGAAAACCCACCAATTTAAAAGCACAGTCAGACCCATAAATACAGAGAATAAACAGGTTTGCTGGAGGGAGAGCAGTTGGAGGATGGGCAAAATGAATGAAGGGGAGTAGTAGATACAGGCTTCTAGTTGTGGAAGGAATAAGTCACAGGAATAAAAGGCAGAGCATAGGGAATATAGTCAATGGTTCTGTAATAGCACTGCATTGTAACAGATGGTAGCTACACTTGTGGTGAGCACAGCATAAGGTACAGAGATGCTGAATCACTATGTTGTACACCTAAAACTAATGTAACATTGTGTGTCAACAGAACACAAACAAAATAATTTAAAAAAAGAATCTGGACAAAGTAAATCTTTCCAAGTTAATCTGAAGGTTTAACGTATTCCCAAAACACCCCACTGTGCTTTTAAATATTTTGACAAAATGATTCCAAAGTTCATCTGGAATAGCTAAGAAAAGAAACTGAGAAAAAGTAATGGCGTCACTAAATGTTAAAACATTTTAAAGCTAATCAGTATGGGACTGGTATGAAATAGATGGGCAAATCTATGAAGGGATACCTAGCCAGGAAATAGGAGCTAATACATATAGGAAAATCAACATACAATCACAGACCAGGGAGAAAAGGGAGAGGAACCCAATGAATAGTGCTGGGACCAGTTTTTTAGCCATTTGGGAAATAATCTGTTCAATTCTTTTTTTTTTTTTTTTTATTAAAGATTTTTATTTATTCAACAGAGATAGAGACAGCCAGCGAGAGAGGGAACACAAACAGGGGGAGTGGGAGAGGAAGAAGCAGGCTCGTAGCGGAAGAGCCTGATGTGGGGCTCGATCCCATAACGCTGGGATCACGCCCTGAGCCGAAGGCAGACGCTTAACCGCTGTGCCACCCAGGCGCCCCTAATCTGTTCAATTCTTATGCCATGTTATCCAAATAAATTCCAAACATTTGAGTTAGATGTCAAATTGAAGAGAAGGAAATGTAGTTGAAAATTTGTCTGTTCTTTAACTAGGGAAGGACATTCTAGACTTATAAGAAATCTCTCCAAATCTTAAAATATTGACATATTTGACAGCATAAAAATATTAAATATTTTTGCATGTTAAACAGATTTGGAAATTAGTCAAGAAACTATATATGAGTATCTACATTAAATATAATGAAGTGGAAATGTATCTAAAACATCTATAACTCAATGAGAAAATATTAACCTTGCCCCATCTACTTCCCCAACTCCTAAAAAAAAAGAATAAAGGTTATAAACATAGGTTACAAGAGAAAATGCTAATAAATATCTGCAAGACATTTAAATGGTTATTAAGATGACAAACATGAAACTTTTAAAGAAGTACCATTTTTTGCCTACTGAAAAAAAAAGTAAAAGGTATTTTTAAATTGAGAATACCTTCAGTTGACGCTATAGTGGGACAAGCACCAAGGACACAGTTTGAGGACCTTTCAGTATTTTCAGGAAATAATTTTGCATTGCATCATGTAGAAGGAACTTCAAGTTATAACCATTTTAAACCCAGTAAATTTCACACTGATGGAATTTATATTCAAGGAAATAATAAAATCCAAAGATGAATGCTACAGATACTAGCACCAATGTAATTACACACCATTGCTGCAGGTGCTGGAGCTAGAAATTTCTCCTTGTGCCAGCAAGTAGAATGCCAGGGAGAACCAACCTTACAGGAGCCACGGCAGAAGTCCACACCAGCAAAAGACACAGGTCATGTTTTAGGTTTCCGGTCTTCTGGCCAAGTCATTCCCTCTCTCTGGACTGACTGCTGAGCCTCCTTGTCTTTCTGGTAAATTCTACAGCATACCCAGAACACTCCCTCACCCTCTCTGCACACCCAACTGGGAAGAGCTAGACGCCACTCCTTCTGCAGTCCCACAATGCAGCACAGACCTTATTCGTGCCCCATTCCCTCCAATAATTAGGCTTTCTCAGAAAAGGGACAGGATTTTCTATGCCTGTAGACTCTTGCCCACTGTAGGAGCTCAAGAAATATGTTCCGAGTATGTGCGAACTTGAAGAGAGCTACAGGGTGTAAAGGGTAACTCTACTCTTCCAGAGGGCGATGTTTCTGTAAATGTATTTATTAATTTAATAAACCAGTATGAATGCCCTATTCTAAGGTGATTCAAAGAGTAATAGAGGCCCATTTTTGTCCTAGAGGGGCCAGTTGTCTGAGACAACTCAGATTTGTAAAGAATTAATTATATCAGGTAAGTACAAGATTCTTGTAGTCTGCAAAATTCTCCCTTTTGGGACTTCGATATCTTTTGCGGCTAATGATCCCAGGAATAGTACCTGAATAAAATACATGAAATACTCTAAAACCACCTTCCTTTTCTGAACAGAACATTTAAGGGCAGAGACATGAAAACAAAGGATATCACCTTTTTTCTTTTTAATTCCCCTTGCCTAATCAAGAAAAACTTTGAAGCTGAAAAGGGATTCAAATGCAGTAAATTTTTGGAATGCCTATGGAAATTCTTACTTTTTAAAAAAGAAAACTGCAGTGTGACCTATCCACAGAGAAGGACAGCTTTTGTCACTATCCCTAAAGCAGCACTTTTTCCCTAAGAAAAGCAGGATATATTGAGCAAGTTCTTATGTCAGTGAAGCCAGGGAATAGGGAACATTAGGCCAATAAGAGAAGCAGTTTACCAGCCAACCTTGATACTCTGAACAATCCTATGAGGAAAGCAGGCAGACCGCATTAAAGGCCCATTCCTCTGCAGACAGGGAACCAAAGAGTTAAGTGTTTTGGCCAAGGTGACACCTGAGTGACAGCCAGGGGAAGGGCAAGCCCAGCCTTTTCTCAACTTTGAGGCGCTGCCGTTCCTTAAGCCTACTGCTGGATGACAAGGACAAAACAAAGCTAAGAACACAAACCTTGAGAGCAACAGGGTGACCTCAGTAGAGTGGCATCATCTGAGCCAAGATTTCTAGATGCTCAAGAAGTTTATGAGAAAACCAAAACATGACAAAAAGAAAAGAAACGGGGTCAGCAATCACCACGGGGGCTTGTTAAGACCCTCACCATGTTTGTTCCAGCCACACCGTGGTCATGAACAAGGAGACCTGTTTCTCTGCTTCTCTCTCCCCGACTCTCCACTTGGTCTCAAGCTGCTCAGCAAGAGGCCATCCCCCTGATCAGTGAAGACTCTTCATATCTTTCATACTTCGTATGTCTCTTTGTCTAAATTACTAGTAGGTACGAACTTCTTTCTTCATCCAGAATAGCATCCATTGGTCGCCTTCACTTCCAGGGGCATCATCTCCCAAAACAAAGGAAGCATTTACAGCTAAATGATAGACAGATGAATGTGTAAATATAAAATGGCAAGTGAACACTGAGGAAAAAGAGACCTTGAAAACCCTAAATTAAGCCAGATTCAAAGTATTCCAAGTGCCATACGAGCTACGTCAAGAACAGACTGCTTGTGACCGGGTGGAAGAGCACAATCAAAGCACAAATCAAAGACCATGAAAAGACCGGCTCGGCCCGTTGCTGAGAAAGCTTCTTGGCTGCCTTCCTTTCAGTATTCACTTGAAACCATGTCTAACTCTGCTCATTTTCATCCTAATCCCTTTTATACGTTACACTCTGGAGATGAATTTTATATAGTACAAAAATGACCTCAATCATATTAATATTAACCAGTGCTGTCCAACCCGGTGCTGGCCTAAGGGCCCAGCACATGAAAGGAAGTTATAAGATCCCCATACCTTTTGCCAAAAAGAGCACGAAGTGGGGTGAATTCACAACCAGACTCAGCTCTTCAGAGAGCCCCCAAAATGGTCACTTAGACTTTTAAATGATATTATTAACGGCAAATACTTATAAAGCTCCCCCCATGCGATAGCTGGTCAAACAAACAAACAGAAAGGAAACTTTCTCTTTCGGCAATGCCAAGAACAGTTTTCCTGAAAATCTTCTGCTATAAAATGACAAAAAGGCTATATGAGTCATTAAAAACATGGTACAGATACGTTGTTTTTGGTAATAGGTTATGCACATCAACACTTATGCTGAAAACAATGCTGGGTAATATGTATACATATCAATAAAAGTAATGCTAGATTACATACATCCATATATATAGGCACAAATATACACAATTCAAACATGTTGAATTGCTGGCATGTACTAGAGATGCCAGGCCCTGCTGCAGAGAAAGCTGGAACCCTGGAAGGGAACATGAATACCTAAGGAGCACTGAACTACTCTTAACCTAAGGACAAGTACCAATATCAAGAAACGTGGCTCTGGATGAGACTCAACTAGACAACCATGACAGAGACAAGGGCAGACCCAAACAGAGAGGTAAGGAATGTTATGAGACCATTCGGCCCCCGCCAATGGCTGTAACTTCTGGTTCATATAATTATGAACCAGAATTAAATCTACAGTACCTTTCTCCAAATCCCACCCCAGAGAACTGAAGGGAAAGTTGCTATGGAACCAATCAGAGTGGAAAAAGAAAAAAGAGAGAAAGAGAGGAGGAAGAGATGGAAGGAAAACATGAAAGAGAGAGTGAAGGACAGGAAAAGACATGGAAATGACTGGAAGAAAAGGGGGACGGATGGTGCCTCAGAAATTGTATACACAGCTTGACAAAAATTCTAAATAACATATTAGCACAACAAGGTCCAAAAGATATGTGAATGAGGATATATCATGATCAAATTGGATTTAAAATATGAATGTTAGTTTGGGGAGCCTGGGCGGCTGAGTCGGTTAAGCATCTGACTCTGATTTCTGCTCAGGTCATGATCTCAGGGTCATGAGATTGAGGCCAGCATCAGGCTCTGTGTACAGCATTGAGTCTGCCTGAGATTCTCTCCCTTTCATTCTGCCCCTCCCTCCACAAGCATGTGCGAGCGCACACACATGCACTCTCTCTCTCTTTTAAATATTTTTTTTAAATTAGGAGTGTTAGTTTAATGTTGGCTTAACTTTAAAAAACTAATCAACATAAATCACCATATTAACAGATACAAGCAGGAAAATTATGATCCTCTCACTAGATGTAAAAAAAAAAAAAGAAAAGAAAAGAAAAAAGAAATCCAAAAAGTTTAACACCCATTCATTATAGAAATTCTTAGCAGACAGAAAAAAAAAATTTTGGCAAATTAGTAATATTTATGTGTAACAAATGTACAAGTGAATTAATAAGTAAAGATAAAACCTTGAAAAGTTGTCTTTGAGATTAGAAACTAGACTAAGATGCCCATTATCACCAGTTCTATTCAATATTGCATATGGGAATTCTCAGCATCATGGTAATTAATGCAAGAAAAATAGAAGACATAAGGATTGAAAAGGATAAAAGATAACATTTTCAGAGGATATGATTATGTATCTAGGAAATCTAAATGAATCTATACATGTCATCAAAATTAATAAGAGAGCTTAGCAATTTGCTTAATGCCAAGTGAAAATGCAAAAATCAATTCCATTTTTTTATTATAATGCTTTATTTTTTTAAAAAAAAGATTTTATTTATTTATTTGACAGAGACAGAGACAGAGACAGCCAGCGAGAGAGGGAACACAAGCAGGGGGAGTGGGAGAGGAAGAAGCAGGCTCATAGCAGAAGAGCCTGATGTGGGGCTCGATCCCATAAGACCAGGATCACGTCCTGAGCCAAAGGCAGACGCTTAACCGCTGTGCCACCCAGGCGCCCCTATAACCCTTTATTTTTTTTAAATTCTAATTTTTTTAAATAATAATCTTTTATTAGGTTATGTTAGTCACCATACAGTATATCCTTAGCTTTTTTTTTAATGTTTTTTTATTATATTATGTTAGTCACCATACAGTACATCCCTGGTTTTTTATGTAAAGTTCGATGATGCATTAGTTGCGTATAACACCCAGTGCACCATACAATATGTGCCCTCCTTAATACCCATCACTGGCCTATCCCAATCCCCCACCCCACTCCCCTCTGAAGCCCTCAGTTTGTTTCCCAGAGTCCACAGTCTCTCATGGTTCATTCCCCCTTCTGTTTACCCCACTTCATTCTTCCCTTCCTTCTCCTACAGATCTTCCTATTTCTTATGTTCCATAAATGAGTGGAACCATATCATAACTGTCTTTCTCTGCTTGACTTATTTCACGTAGCATAATCTTCTTCAGTCCCGTCCATGTTGCTGCAAATGTTGGGTAATCATTCTTTCTGATGGCTGAGTAATATTCCATTGTATGTATTGACCACATCTTCTTAATCCAGTCATCTGTTGAAGGGCATCTTGGCTCCTTCCACTATTTAGTTATTGTGGACAACGCTGCTACGAACATTGGGGTGCATATGGCCCTTCTCTTCACTACCCAGTAGTGCAATTGCTGGATCATAGGGTAGCTCTATTTTTAAATTTTTAAGGAACCTCCACACTGTTTTCCAGAGTGGCTGTACCAACTCGCATTCCCACCAACAGTGTAAGAGGGATCCCATTTCTCCACATCCTCTCCAACATTTGTTGTTTCCTGCCTTGTCCATTTTTGCCATTCTAACTGGCGTAAGGTGGTATCTCAATGTGGTTTTGATTTGAATTTCCCTGATGGCTAATGATTTTGAACATTTTTTCATGTGTCTGTTAGCCATTTGTATGTCTTCATTGGAAAAGTTTCTGTTCATATCTTCTGCCCATTTTTTGATAAGATTATTTGTTCCTCGTGTATTGAGTTTGAGAAGTTCTTTGTAGATCTTGGATACTAGTCTTTTATCTGTAGTGTCATTTGCAAATATCTTCTCCCATTCCGTGGGCTGCCTCTTAGTTTTTTTGACTGTTTCCTTGGCTGTGCAGAAGCTTTTTATCTTGATGAAGTCCCACAAGTTCATTTTTTCTTTTGTTTCTCTTGCCTTTGGAGATATGTCATGAAAAAAGTTGCTGTGGCCGATGTCAAAGAGGTTGCTTCCTATGTTCTCCTCTAGGATTGTTGTGGATTCCTGTCTCACATCGGGGTCATTCATCCATTTGGAGTTTATCTTTGTGTATGGTGTGAGAAAGTGGTCAAGTTTCATTCTTTTGCATGTAGCTGTCCAATTTTCCCAACACCATTTATTGAAGAGACTGTCTTTTTTTCACTGGATGTCTTTTTCTGCTTTTTCAAAGACTAGTTGCCCAAAGAGCCGAGGGTCCATTTCTGGGTTCTCTATCCTGTTCCATTGGTCTATGTGTCTGTTTTTGTGCCAGTACCATGCTGTCTTTGTGATCACAGCTTTGTAGTATAGCTTGAAATCCAGCAACGTGATGCCCCCAGCTTTGTTTTTCCTTTTCAACAATTCCTTGGTGATTCGAGGCCTTTTCTGCTTCCAAACAAATTTAAGGGCTGTTGTTCCAGTTCTTTCAAAAATGTCTTTGGTATTTTGATCGGGATGGCATTGAAAGTGTAGATTGCTCTGGGTAGCATAGACATTTTAACTATGTTTACTCTTTTGATCCATGAGCATGGAATATTTTTCCATCTTTCTGTGTCTTCTTCAATGTCTTTGAAGAGTGATTTGTAGTTTCTAGAAATGTGTCAATCCTCACACAGGATAATTTTTAGTTTGAATGTTTTTGAACATGAAATCAATATTTACACTATAAATTCTTTTGTCACTGGTTTTAGTTTACAGTATTGTTTTTAAGATCCATCTCTATTTTTACATATGGGTGGAAATCCATTCTTTTCACTGTTACATAAAAATAATCTTTGTATGAGGGCACCTGGGTGGCTCAGTTGGTTGCTTCACTGCTTCAGGTCAGGTCAAGATCTGGGTCCTGGGATCAAGTCCTGCATCGGGCTCTCTGTCTCCATGGGAATTTGCTTCTCCCTCTCCTCTGTGCTTGCACCTCTCTCTCTCTCTCTCTCAAATAAATAAAATCTTAAAAATAAAATAATTTTACATGAATGAACCATAATTTATCTGTTCTACTGTTGATGGACATTTAGCTTTTTTCCTGTTCTGTGCTATTATGAATATTGCTTTATGAATATTATTAGATGTTTTCAAGTCCATGTTTATATAAACATTTTTTTCTTGAAGTATAACCGAAGCAGAATTATTGCTCCATAGATTAATGTTCAGGTCTACTAAGAAATGCCAACTCGTTTACTGAAGTGGCTATTTTTATTTCAATATATATTCTTACAAGCAAGACATAGGAATTCCTTTGTCTCTAAGATATTCCTGCCAACAATATATCAGACTGATTTGCTGGATATCATTGTGATTTAAATTTGAATTCTCTGATTATCAATGAGGTTGAAAATCTTTTCATATGTTTGTCATTTATATTTATTTTATTTAAGTCTTTGTATCTGTTGCCCATTCTTTCTATCGACTATCTTTTCTTATTTTTAAGATATTTTTCCCTCCATGGGTACTAATTCTTCTCGTTGGTTATACAAATATCTTCTACCAGGTTTTAGCTTGCCTTTCCACTTCTTTAAGGTAATACGGATAAACAGAAGTTCATAATTTTAATGCAGCCAACAATCTTTTCTTTATGGACCACATTTTTTGTGTATCTTAAGAAGTCTTTATAGATGCAGAGTGAAAAAGATCTCATTCTATGTTTTTTCTAAAAGTTTTATCCTTCAGATTTAATCTTTAGTTTTCATCTTGAGTTTTAAAAAGGTTTGTGTAGTATAAATAATTTGGCACCTGGTTATTTTTTCTGTACTGGATATCTAATTTCCCACCCATTTGTTGAACAGTCGATTCTTTGCCCATTGATCTAATATGCCTGCTTTCATTCCCATGAGTTTAACCTGTTGATCAACTTTCAAAAGATATTTATTGAGTGCCTACTATGTGCTGGGCATTGTTCTAGATGCAGACAACCATATACCTGTGGGCTCTGTTCTGTTCGATCAATTTTTTCTTTGTCAATATCAATAGTATTGATTACTATGTTGTCTATAGGTTTTTTTTTTTTTTTTGCAGTTAAATGACAGTTTGGGTATACAGTCTAGGTTGTAAACAATTTTTCTATAGAGTCTTTTGAAGAGCTGGTCTTTTGATATTTGCTATGGTTGTTGACAAGGCAGGAGGCATTTGATCTTTGATCCTGTGTTTAAACAATATATTCCTCCTCCCTGTATCCTGGAAGTCTTTACATCTTTTATATTCCCAATTTTTGCAGAAATATTGTGTGATGTCTTGGTGTGGTTTTATTTTTATTCATTGCTTTGGACACTTAAGGGACACTTTTTGATTTTGAATATCATATTCATTATTTCTGAAAATTTTTCTTGTATTATTCTATGATGATTCTTTTAAAAGATTTTATTTATTTAGTTGAGAGAATTTGTAAAGAGAGTACACATGAGCAGGGGAGGGGAGACGGGGAGAGGCAAGGGAGAGGGAGGCAGACTCCTAGCTGAGCAGGGAGCTTGAACTGAGGCTCCATGCAGGGCTTGATCCCAGGACCTTGGGATCACAACCTGGCAGGCCAAAGGCAGACACCTAACTGACTCAGGCCACACAGGTGCCCCCCATGATGATTCTCTTCTAGATGTGAGATCTTCTAAACTTGTTCTCCCATTTTCTTATCCTGCTTCTCCCATTTTAATCTCCTTTGTGCTAAAAACTTCATCTTCCAAACTCTGTTGAGTTTTCCACTGACACTGTTATATTCTAAAACAGCCAGTGCTGGTTTCCTGTCTTAAAACCTTTTTATTTTATGCAGCTTGTTGTTTGCTGTTTCATAGATAAAGTACTTTCTTAATACTTTGAGGATTTAATGATAGTATTATAATTTAAAAAATTATTCTTAACGACAGTTGATTTCTTCAAATATATATTTTGTGTGTAGTTTGCTTTTAGCCACTGGATATTACAGGCCATCTTGAGGTGCCTTGGAGTCCTTGTCTGCCCACAGTGCTTAATTAATAGCAAGAAACTAAAGCATGCCTAAAACTATATTTTGTGTGTATGCATGCACGTGTGTGTGTGTGTGTGAGATAGAGACAGAAAAGAGACAGTGTTGTTAACAATGAGATTCATCACAGAGTGGGTGTTTAACTGTGATTACAGGGAATTTATTAATCGATCTAGAAAATTAGTATATTTTGTAATTTTGTTTTTCAGTTAATGAGCGAGATTTGGTTTCCACTTAGTCTTTTTAAAATATTTATCAATATTAGTTTTCAGAATTTTCCTGAAACTTTGCTTAATAATACAGAGAGAGGGAAGTACATGTGACAATGTAGAGATAGGAAAGTATCTCTATAGGGAAAATTTGAAACCTAATATTGTTGTATATTTTATATATTTTAATATATATTAAATCATATACTTTAATATATATTAATATACCCCTATGTACCATATTTTTTTATTGTATTACAAATGGTACATTTAAAAATTCAGTTTTCCAAATTTTTGTTAAAAATGGAATTGATTAGAGGAGTCCAAGATGACGGAGGAGCAGAAGACCTAGTTTTCATCTGGTCCCAGGAATTCAGCCAGAGAACTATCAAGCCATTCTGAAACCTACAAACTCAACTGGAGAATGAAGAAAAGCAATAACAGCAACTGTATGAACAGAAAGCACCCACTGTCTGCAAGGTTAAAAGTACAAAGGAGAGCGTTGTGAGGAGAAAGATGGCGGAGAGTAGGGGACCCTTTTGCGGCTGGTCCTGAATTGAGCTGGATATCTACCAGACCATCCTAAACATCCGCGAAATCAGCCTGAGGAGGAAGATACATCTGGGATCTCTACAAGAACATCTCAAGCGCTAAGTATTGAGGTAGGAAGCGAGGAGCCATGATCCCTCCAAGGATACAGAAATAACGAGTGTGAGAGAGGCTGATGCCGGTGCACTGGGAAGTATAGCCACCTGCACCTGGGGAGCGGCCAGACTCCTGGACCGGCGAGAAAGCAGACTGGAGACTGTGAGCCCGGAGAGCGCATGTGACCAGACTGAAAACTGGATGCTCAGAGGCTCACTGGAACTGGACTGATACCAGGAGCTGTGGGAGCACTGTGCATGGATCAGACTGAAAACTGGCACTCCGAGAGCGCGTGAACCACACTGGGAAACAGGGAGCTCGGGGTGTGCACGGGGACCGGTTGTGCAGCTGGCAGTGTTAGAACCACAAAGGACAAGATGCGCTGGCCCTGGAGCAGGGGAGCTGGGAGAGGGGCTGTGGGGGCGCAAAACCCGACATTGCAGGGTTTTAGCAGCACCAACAGAAACAGAGTTAAAGTGGCCAAGAGAGCTTCAGTGGAGGCGGATCGCATCTCTCTGTTCTGAGTCAGAGAGAGCTAGGATAGGGCTACTGCTGCTCTGACTCTCAGAAGAGTCACGAAACCACCAGGGAAAGCCGCCAGAGAACAAAAGCACGGAAATACTGGTTCACATTGTGCCCATCCCCATCCCCCTTGAAGGGGACGGGGCAACCTACCCAAACAGGGACTCCTGGGTATCAGCGTGGCAGGCCCCTTCCTCAGGGAGGCAGGCTGAAAAAACAAGAAGCCCACATCCTTAAGGTGCCTATAAACAAGTGCACACTGCCTGGGTCCTGGTCAATAATTTGGGCTCTGGGCATCCCGCAACCTCTCCTTATCAGAATGAGGAGGAGGAGAAATCCCCCAACAAAGAAAAAGATAATGAGTCTGTGCCCTCTGTCACAGAACTGATGGATATAGATGTAACCAAATTGTCAGAAATGGAGTTCAGAGTAACAATGGTCAAGATGATGTGTAGGCTTGAAAACTATTAACGAGAATATAAAATCCCTAAGGGTGGAAATGAGAGCGAATCTGGCAGAAATTAAAAATGCTATGAATCAAATGCAGTCTAAACTAGATGTCTCCCGGCCAGGGTAAATGAGGCAGAAGAACGAATTAGTGAATTGGAGAATGGGATGGTAGAAAGAAAGTTAAAACAGAAACTTGGCTCAAAAATCCAATCTCAAGAATTTAGATTACGGAGATTACTGACTCAATGAAACGCTTCCAGTGTCAGAATCATCGCATCCTAGGGGGTGGAAAGAGGTCTAGAAGAGATATTTGAACAAATCATAGCTGAGAACTTCCCTAATCTGGCAAAGGAAACAAGTATTCATGTCCAAGAGGCAGAGAGGCCCCTCCCAAGGTCAATGACTTCAGACCTACACCACTTCACGTCATAGTGCAATTCTCAAATATTAGATCCAAGGATACAGTATTGAAAGCGGCCAGGGGAAGAAAATCCTTACGTACAGAGGAGGAACATCAGAATAACGTCAGACCTGTCTACAGAGACCGTTGGCAGAGTATTTTCAAAGCTCTGAGAAGAACATGCAGCCAAAGGATCCTTTATCCAGCAAGGTTGTCATTCACAATTGATGGAGAGATAAGGACCTTTCAGGATTGGCAAAAGCAAAGGAATTCGTAACCACCAAACCAGCCCTACATGAGATATTAGGGGTTCTATAAAAGTAAAAAGGCCCCAAGAGTGATACAGAACAGAAATTTACAATCTATAGAAACAAAGACTTCACAGGCAACATGACATCATTAAAATCATATCTCTCAATAATCACTCTCAATGTGAATGGCCTAAATGCTCCCATAAATGCCACAGGGTTGCAGATTGGATAAAAAGACATGACCCATCCATTTGCTGTCTACAAGAGACTCATTTTGAACCTAAAGATACATCCAGACTGAAAGTGAAGGGATGGAAAACCATTTTTCATGCCAATGGACCTCAAAAGAAAGCTGGGGTAGAAATTCTTGTATAGACAGATTAGATTTTTAAACTAAAAACTATAGTTAGAGATACAGAAGGACACTATCATTTGTAAAGGATGTATCCAACAAGTGAATATGACAATTATAAATATATATGCCTCAAGAGGGAGCAGCAAGATACACAAGCCAACTCTTAACCAGAATAAAGAGACATATAGATAGTAATACTTTAATAGTAGGGGACCTCAACACTCCACTCTCAGCAATAGACAGATCACCTAAGCAGAAAATCAACAAAGAAACAAGAGCTTTGAATGACATTCTGGACCAGATGGACCTCATGGATATATACAGAACACTACACCCCAGAACAACAGAATACTCATTCTTTTTGAATGCACATGGAACTTTCTCCAGAATAGACCATATACTGGGTCACAAAACAGGTCTCAAACGATATCAAAAGACTGAAATTATTCCCTGCATATTCTCAGACCACAATGCTTTGAAACTGGAACTCAATCACAAGGAAAAATTTGGAAGAAACTCAAACACTTGGAAACTAAGAACCATCCTGCTCAAGAATGATTGGGTAAACCAGGAAATTAAAAATCAGATTAAACAATTTTTGGAGACCAATGAGAATGAACACACATTGGTCCAAAACCTATGGGACACTGCAAAGGCGGTCCTAAGGGGAAAATACATAGCCATCCAAGCCTCACTCAAAAGAATAGAAAAATCTAAAATGCAGTTTTTATATTCTCACCTCACAAAGCTGGAGCTTGAACAGAAGAACAGGCCTAACCCACACATGAGAAGGCAGTTGATCAAGATTAGAGCAGAGATTGATGAATTAGAAACCAGGAGCACAATAGAGCAGATCAACAGAACAAGAAGCTGGTTCTTTGAAAGAATAAATAAGATCGATAAGCCACTGGCCAGACTTATTCAAAAGAATAGAGAAAGGACCCAAATTAATAAAATTATGAATGAAAGGGGAGGGATCACAACCAACACCAATGAAATAGGAAGGATCATTAGAAACTTTTATCAACAGCTTTATGCCAACAAATTAAACAACCTGGAAGAAATGGATGCCTTCCTGGAAACCTATAAACTACCAAGACTGAAACAGGAAGAAATTGATGATTTAAATAGACAGATTAATTATGAAGAGATTGAAGCAGTGATCAAAAACCTCCTGAAACAAGAGTCCAGGGCCGACGGATTCCCTGGAGAATTCTACCAAACAGTCAAAGAAGAAATAATACCTATTCTTCTGAAGCTGTTTCAAAAAAATAGAAACAGAAGGAAAACTACCAAACTCATTCTATGAGGCCAGTATTACCTTGATCCCCAAGCGAGGCAAAGACCCCATCGAAAAGGAGAAATACGGACCGATATCCCTGATGAATATGGACACCAAAATTCTCAACAAGATCCTAGCTAATAGGATACAACAGTACATTAAAAGGATTATCCATCAAGACCAAGTGGGATTCATCCCTGGGATGCAAGGGTGGTTCAATATTCTCAAATCTATCAGTGTGATAGATCATATCAACAAGAAGAGAGTCAAGAACCATATGATCCTCTCAATTGATGCAGAAAAAGCATTTGACAAATTATAGCATCCTTTCCTGATTAAAACCCTTCATAGCATAGGGATAGAGGGTACATTCCTCAATTTCATAAAAACTATCTATGAAAAGCCTACAGCGAATATCATTCTCAATGCGGAAAAGCTGAAAGCCTTTCCCTTAAGATCAGGGACATGACAAGGATGCCCACTCTGCCATTATTATTCAACATAGTAGTAGAAGTCCTTGCAACAGCAATCAGACAACAAAAAGGGATAAAATGTATCCAAATTGGCAAAGAGGAAGTCAAACTGTCTCTCTTCGCAGATGACATGATACTCTATATGGACAACCCAAAAGACTCCACCCTCAAACTACTAGAACTTATAGAGCAATTCAGTAATGTGGTGGGATTCAAAATCAATGCTCAGAAATCAGTTGCATTTCTATACACGAACAATGAGACTGAAGAAAGAGAAATTAGGGAATCCATTCCATTTACAATAACACCAAAAATCATACGTTATCTCCAATTAACTTAACCAGAGACTAAGGACCTGTA
>NW_024424008.1:57271570-57272782 GCF_017311325.1 Ursus maritimus
GTCTCTGGTTAAGTTAATTGCGAGATAACGTATGATTTTTGGTGTTATTGTAAATGGAATGGATTCCCTAATTTCTCTTTCTTCAGTCTCATTGTTCGTGTATAGAAATGCAACTGATTTCTGAGCATTGATTTTGAATCCCACCACATTACTGAATTGCTCTATAAGTTCTAGTAGTTTGAGGGTGGAGTCTTTTGGGTTGTCCATATAGAGTATCATGTCATCTGCGAAGAGAGACAGTTTGACTTCCTCTTTGCCAATTTGGATACATTTTATCCCTTTTTGTTGTCTGATTGCTGTTGCAAGGACTTCTACTACTATGTTGAATAATAATGGCAAGAGTGGGCATCCTTGTCATGTCCCTGATCTTAAGGGAAAGGCTTTCAGCTTTTCCGCATTGAGAATGATATTCGCTGTAGGCTTTTCATAGATAGTTTTTATGAAATTGAGGAATGTACCCTCTATCCCTATGCTATGAAGGGTTTTAATCAGGAAAGGATGCTATAATTTGTCAAATGCTTTTTCTGCATCAATTGAGAGGATCATATGGTTCTTGACTCTCTTCTTGTTGATATGATCTATCACACTGATAGATTTGAGAATATTGAACCACCCTTGCATCCCAGGGATGAATCCCACTTGGTCTTGATGGATAATCCTTTTAATGTACTGTTGTATCCTATTAGCTAGGATCTTGTTGAGAATTTTGGTGTCCATATTCATCAGGGATATCGGTCCGTATTTCTCCTTTTCGATGGGGTCTTTGCCTCGTTTGGGGATCAAGGTAATACTGGCCTCATAGAATGAGTTTGGTAGTTTTCCTTCTGTTTCTATTTTTTTGAAACAGCTTCAGAAGAATAGGTATTATTTCTTCTTTGACTGTTTGGTAGAATTCTCCAGGGAATCCGTCAGGCCCTGGACTCTTGTTTTTCAGGAGGTTTTTGATCACTGCTTCAATCTCTTCATAATTAATCTGTCTATTTAAATCATCAATTTCTTCCTGTTTCAGTCTTGGTAGTTTATAGGTTTCCAGGAAGGCATCCATTTCTTCCAGGTTGTTTAATTTGTTGGCATAAAGCTGTTGATAAAAGTTTCTAATGATCCTTCCTATTTCATTGGTGTTGGTTGTTATCCCTCCCCTTTCATTCATAATTTTATTAATTTGGGTCCTTTCTCTATTCTTTTGAATAAGTCTGGCCAGTGGCTTATCGA
>NW_024424008.1:57272792-57308703 GCF_017311325.1 Ursus maritimus
CCAGTGCACCATACAATATGTGCCCTCCTTAATACCCATCACTGGCCTATCCCAATCCCCCACCCCACTCCCCTCTGAAGCCCTCAGTTTGTTTCCCAGAGTCCACAGTCTCTCATGGTTCATTCCCCCTTCTGTTTACCCCACTTCATTCTTCCCTTCCTTCTCCTACAGATCTTCCTATTTCTTATGTTCCATAAATGAGTGGAACCATATCATAACTGTCTTTCTCTGCTTGACTTATTTCACGTAGCATAATCTTCTTCAGTCCCGTCCATGTTGCTGCAAATGTTGGGTAATCATTCTTTCTGATGGCTGAGTAATATTCCATTGTATGTATTGACCACATCTTCTTAATCCAGTCATCTGTTGAAGGGCATCTTGGCTCCTTCCACTATTTAGTTATTGTGGACAACGCTGCTACGAACATTGGGGTGCATATGGCCCTTCTCTTCACTACCCAGTAGTGCAATTGCTGGATCATAGGGTAGCTCTATTTTTAAATTTTTAAGGAACCTCCACACTGTTTTCCAGAGTGGCTGTACCAACTCGCATTCCCACCCAACAGTGTAAGAGGGATCCCATTTCTCCACATCCTCTCCAACATTTGTTGTTTCCTGCCTTGTCCATTTTTGCCATTCTAACTGGCGTAAGGTGGTATCTCAATGTGGTTTTGATTTGAATTTCCCTGATGGCTAATGATTTTGAACATTTTTTCATGTGTCTGTTAGCCATTTGTATGTCTTCATTGGAAAAGTGTCTGTTCATATCTTCTGCCCATTTTTTGATAAGATTATTTGTTCCTCGTGTATTGAGTTTGAGAAGGTCTTTGTAGATCTTGGATACTAGTCTTTTATCTGTAGTGTCATTTGCAAATATCTTCTCCCATTCCGTGGGCTGCCTCTTAGTTTTTTTGACTGTTTCCTTGGCTGTGCAGAAGCTTTTTATCTTGATGAAGTCCCACAGTTCATTTTTTCTTTTGTTTCTCTTGCCTTTGGAGATGTGTCATGAAAAAGTTGCTGTGGCCGATGTCAAAGAGGTTGCTTCCTATGTTCTCCCTCTAGGATTGTTGTGGATTCCTGTCTCACATCGGGGCTCCATCCATTTGGAGTTTATCTTTGTGTATGGTGTGAGAAAGTGGTCAAGTTTCATTCTTTTGCATGTGTAGCTGTCCAATTTTCCCAACACCATTTATTGAAGAGACTGTCTTTTTTCACTGGATGCTCTTTTTCTGCTTTTCAAAGACTAGTGCCCAAAAGAGCGAGGGTCCATTTCTGGGTTCTCTATCCTGTTCCATTGGTCTATGTGTCTGTTTTTGTGCCAGTACCATGCTGTCTTTGTGATCACAGCTTTGTAGTATAGCTTGAAATCCAGCAACGTGATGCCCCAGCTTTGTTTCCTTTCAACAATTCCTTGGTGATTCGAGGCCTTTCTGCTTCCAAACAAATTTAAGGGCTGTTGTTCCAGTTCTTTCAAAAATGTCTTTGGTATTTTGATCGGGATGGCATTGAAAGTGTAGATTGCTCTGGGTAGCATAGACATTTTAACTATGTTTACTCTTTTGATCCATGAGCATGGAATATTTTTCCATCTTTCTGTGTCTTCTTCAATGTCTTTGAAGAGTGATTTGTAGTTTCTAGAATACAGGTCCTTTTAGTCTCTGGTTAAGTTAATTGCGAGATAACGTATGATTTTTGGTGTTATTGTAAATGGAATGGATTCCCTAATTTCTCTTTCTTCAGTCTCATTTTCGTATAGAAATGCAACTGATTTCTGAGCATTGATTTTGAATCCCACCACATTACTGAATTGCTCTATAAGTTCTAGTAGTTTGAGGGTGGAGTCTTTTGGGTTGTCCATATAGAGTATCATGTCATCTGCGAAGAGAGACAGTTTGACTTCCTCTTTGCCAATTTGGATACATTTTATCCCTTTTTGTTGTCTGATTGCTGTTGCAAGGACTTCTACTACTATGTTGAATAATAATGGCAAGAGTGGGCATCCTTGTCGTGTCCCTGATCTTAAGGGAAAGGCTTTCAGCTTTTCCGCATTGAGAATGATATTCGCTGTAGGCTTTTCATAGATAGTTTTTATGAAATTGAGGAATGTACCCCTATCCCTATGCTATGAAGGGTTTTAATCAGGAAAGGATGCTATAATTTGTCAAATGCTTTTTCTGCATCAATTGAGAGGATCATATGGTTCTTGACTCTCTTCTTGTTGATAAGATCTATCACACTGATAGATTTGAGAATATTGAACCACCCTTGCATCCCAGGGATGAATCCCACTTGGTCTTGATGGATAACCCTTTTAATGTACTGTTGTATCCTATTAGCTAGGATCTTGTTGAGAATTTTGGTGTCCATATTCATCAGGGATATCGGTCCGTATTTCTCCTTTTCGATGGGGTCTTTGCCTCGCTTGGGGATCAAGGTAATACTGGCCTCATAGAATGAGTTTGGTAGTTTTCCTTCTGTTTCTATTTTTTTGAAACAGCTTCAGAAGAATAGGTATTATTTCTTCTTTGACTGTTTGGTAGAATTCTCCAGGGAACTCCAGGCCCTGGACTCTTGTTTTTCAGGAGGTTTTTGATCACTGCTTCAATCTCTTCATAATTAATCTGTCTATTTAAATCATCAATTTCTTCCTGTTTCAGTCTTGGTAGTTTATAGGTTTCCAGGAAGGCATCCATTTCTTCCAGGTTGTTTAATTTGTTGGCATAAAGCTGTTGATAAAAGTTTCTAATGATCCTTCCTATTTCATTGGTGTTTTGTGATCCCTCCCCTTTCATTCATAATTTTATTAATTTGGGTCCTTTCTCTATTCTTTTGAATAAGTCTGGCCAGTGGCTTATCGATCTTATTTATTCTTTCAAAGAACCAGCTTCTTGTTCTGTTGATCTGCTCTATTGTGCTCCTGGTTTCTAATTCATCAATCTCTGCTCTAATCTTGATCAACTGCCTTCTCATGTGTGGGTTAGGCCTGTTCTTCTGTTCAAGCTCCAGCTTTGTGAGGTGAGAATATAAAAACTGCATTTTAGATTTTTCTATTCTTTTGAGTGAGGCTTGGATGGCTATTTATTTTCCCTTAGGACCGCCTTGCAGTGTCCCATAGGTGGGACCAATGTGTGTTCATTCTCATTGGTCTCCAAAAATTGTTTAATCTGATTTTTAATTTCCTGGTTTACCCAATCATTCTTGAGCAGGATGGTTCTTAGTTTCCAAGTGTTTGAGTTTCTTCCAAATTTTTCCTTGTGATTGAGTTCCAGTTTCAAAGCATTGTGGTCTGAGAATATGCAGGGAATAATTTCAGTCTTTTGATATCGTTTGAGACCTGTTTTGTGACCCAGTATATGGTCTATTCTGGAGAAAGTTCCATGTGCATTCAAAAAGAATGAGTATTCTGTTGTTCTGGGGTGTAGTGTTCTGTATATATCCATGAGGTCCATCTGGTCCAGAATGTCATTCAAAGCTCTTGTTTCTTTGTTGATTTTCTGCTTAGGTGATCTGTCTATTGCTGAGAGTGGAGTGTTGAGGTCCCCTACTATTAAAGTATTACTATCTATATGTCTCTTTATTCTGGTTAAGAGTTGGCTTGTGTATCTTGCTGCTCCCCTGTTGGGGGCATATATATTTATAATTGTCATATTCACTTGTTGGATACATCCTTTAAGAATAAGATAGTGTCCTTCTGTATCTCTAACTATAGTTTTTAGTTTAAAATCTAATCTGTCTGATACAAGAATTTCTACCCCAGCTTTCTTTTGAGGTCCATTGGCATGAAAAATGGTTTTCCATCCCTTCACTTTCAGCCTGGATGTATCTTTAGGTTCAAAATGAGTCTCTTGTAGACAGCAAATGGATGGGTCATGTCTTTTTATCCAATCTGCAACCCTGTGGCATTTATGGGAGCATTTAGGCCATTCACATTGAGAGTGATTATTGAGAGATATGATTTTAATGATGTCATGTTGCCTGTGAAGTCTTTGTTTCTATAGATTGTAAATTTCTGTTCTGTATCACTCTTGGGGCCTTTTTACTTTTATAGAACCCCCCTTAATATCTCATGTAGGGCTGGTTTGGTGGTTACGAATTCCTTTAGTTTTTGCCAATCCTGAAAGGTCCTTATCTCTCCATCAATTGTGAATGACAACCTTGCTGGATAAAGGATCCTTGGCTGCATGTTCTTCTCAGAGCTTTGAAAATACTCTGCCAACGGTCTCTGTAGACAGGTCTGACGTTATTCTGATGTTCCTCCCTCTGTACGTAAGGATTTTCTTCCCCCTGGCCGCTTTCAATACTGTATCCTTGGATCTAATATTTGAGAATTGCACTATGACGTGAAGTGGTGTAGGTCTGAAGTCATTGACCTTGGGAGGGGCCCTCTCTGCCTCTTGGACATGAATACTTGTTTCCTTTGCCAGATTAGGGAAGTTCTCAGCTATGATTTGTTCAAATATCTCTTCTAGACCTCTTTCTCCACCCCCCTAGGGATGCCGATGATTCTGACACTGGAACGTTTCATTGAGTCAGTAATCTCCCGTAATCTAAATTCTTGAGATTGGATTTTTTTGAGCCAAGTTTCTGTTTTAACTTTCTCTTCTACCATCCCATTCTCCAATTCACTAATTCGTTCTTCTGCCTCATTTACCCTGGCCGTCAGAGCATCTAGTTTAGACTGCATTTGATTCATAGCATTTTTAATTTCTGCCAGATTCGCTCTCATTTCCACCCTTAGGGATTTTATATTCTCGTTAATAGTTTTTTCAAGCCTACACATCATCTTGACCATTGTTACTCTGAACTCCATTTCTGACAATTTGGTTACATCTATATCCATCAGTTCTGTGACAGAGGGCACAGACTCATTATCTTTTCTTTGTTGGGGGGGATTTCTCCTCCTCCTCATTCTGATAAGGAGAGGTTGCAGGGATGCCCAGAGCCCAAATTATTGACCAGGACCCAGGCAGTGTGCACTTGTTTTATAGGCACCTTAAGGATGTGGGCTTCTTGTTTTTTCAGCCTGCCTCCTGAGGAAGGGGCCTGCCACGCTGATACCCAGGAGTCCCTGTTTGGGTAGAGTTGCCCCGTCCCCTGCAAGGGGGGATGGGGATGGGCACAATGTGAACCAGTATTTCCGTGCTTTTGTTCTCTGGCGGCTTTCCCTGGTGGTTTTCTGTGACTCTTCTGAGAGTCAGAGCAGCAGTGGCCCTATCCTAGCCTCTGACTCAGAACAGAGAGATCGCCGTCCGCTCTCCACTGAGCTCTCTTGGCCACTTTAACTCTGTTTCTGTTGGTGCTGCTAAAAACCCTGCAATGTCCGGGTTTTGCGCCCCACAGCCCCTCTCCCAGCCCTCACTTCCAGGGCCAGCGCATCTCTGTCCTTTGTGGTTCTAACACTGCCAGCTGCAACCGGTCCCCGTGCACACTCCCGAGCTCCCTGTTTCAGTGTGGTTCACGCGCGCTCCGGAGTGCCAGTTTTCAGTCTGATCACATGCACGTGCTCCCAAGCTCCTGGTATCAGTCCAGTTCCAGTGAGCACTCTGGAGCTCCAGTTTTCAGTCTGGTCACATGCGCGTTCCCGGGCTCACAGTCTCAGTCTGCTTTCTCGCGTGCCGGTCCAGGAGTCTGGCCGCTTCCCCAGTGCAGGTGGCTATTACTTCCCAGTGCCCGAGCGCATCAGCTCCCTCCCCCTTCCGTTTATCTTCCTATATCTGTGGGAGGATCATGGCTCCTCGCTTCCTACCTCAATACTTAGCGCTGGAGATGTTCGTTGTAGAGATCCAGATGTATCTTCCTGCGTCTCAGGCTGATTTCGTGGATGTTTAGGATGGTCTGGTAGATATCCAGCTCAATTCAGGGGACCAGCTGCAAAAGGGGTCCCCTACTCCTCCGCCATCTTTTCTCCTCACAACGTCTCCTTTTGTACTTTTAACCTTGCAGACAGTGGTCGCTTTTCTGTTCATACAGTTGCTGTTATTCTTTTCTTCATTCTCCAGTTGAGTTTGTAGGTTTTCAGAATGGTTTGATAGCTCTCTAGCTGAATTCCTGGGACCAGATGAAAACTAGGTCTTCTGCTCCTCCGTCATCTTGGACTCCCTCAAATCAATTCCATTTTTAACAAAAATTTGGAAAACTGAATTTTTAAATGTACCATTTGTAATACAATAAAAAAATATGGTACATAGGGGTATATTTATATATATATTAAAGTATATGATTTAATATATATTAAAATATATAAAATATACAAATCAATATTAGGTTTCAGAATTTTCCCTATAGAGATACTTTCCTATCTCTACATTGTCCCATGTACTTCCCTCTCTCTGTATTATTACAACAAAGTTTCAGGGAAAATTCTGAAAACTAATATTGATAAATATTTTAAAAGACTTAAGTGGGAAACCAAATCTCGTTCATTAACTGGAAAAACAAAATTACAAATATACTAATTTTCTCTAGATCGATTAATAAATTCCCTGTAATCACAGTTAAAACCCCACTCTGTGATGAATCTCATTGTTAACAACACTGTCTCTTTCTCTGTCTCTATCTCACACACACACACACGTGCATGCATACACACACAAATATAGTTTTAGGCATGCTTTTTAGTTTCTTGCTATTAATTAAGCACTGTGGGCAGACAAGGACTCCAAGGCACCTCAAGATGGCCTGTAATATCAGTGGCTAAAGCAAACACACACAAAATATATAATTTGAAGAAATCAAACTGTCGTTAAGAATAATTTTTTAAATTATAATACTATCATTAAATCCTCAAAGTGATAAGAAAGTACTTTATCTATGAAACAGCAACAACAAGCTGCATAAAATAAAAAGGTTTTAAGACAGGAAACCAGCACTGGCTGTTTAGAATATAACAGTGTCAGTGGAAAACTCAACAGAGTTTGGAAGATGAAGTTTTAGCACAAAGGAGATTAAAAATGGGAGAAGCAGGATAAGAAAATGGGAGAACAAGTTTAGAAGATCTCACATCTAGAAAGAGAATCATCATGGGGGCACCTGTGTGGCTCAGTCAGTTAGGTGTCTGCCTTTGGCTCAGGTTGTGATCCCAAGGTCCTGGGATCAAGCCCTGCATGGAGCCTCGTTTCAAGCTCCCTGCTCAGCTAGGAGTCTGCTTCTCCCTCTCCCCTTGCCTCTCCCCTTGCCCCTCCCCCTGCTCATGTGTACTCTCTCTTACACTCTCTCAACTAAATAAATAAAATCTTTTAAAAAAAGAATCATCATAGAATAATACAAGAAAAAATTTTCAGAAATAATGAATATGATATTCAAAATCAAAAGTGTCCCTTAAGTGTCCAAAGCAATGAATAAAAATAAAACCACACCAAGACATCACACAATATTTCAGAAAATTGGGAATAAAAAGATGTAAAGACTTCCAGGATACAGGGAGGGGAGGAATATATTGTTTAAGCACAGGATCAAAGATCAAATGCCTCCTGCCTTGTCAACAGCCATAGCAAATATCAAAAGACAATGCCTTCAAAAGATCTGATAGAAAATTGTTTACAACCTAGAACTGTATACCCAAACTGTCATTTAACTGCAAAAAAAAAAAAAAACCTATAAAACTATAGTAATCAATACTATTGATATTGACAAAGAAAAAAATTGATCGGAACAGAATACAGAGCCCACAGGTATATGGTTGTCTGCATCTAGAACAATGCCCAGCACATAGTAGGCACTCAATAAATATCTTTTGAAAGTTGACTCAACAGGTTAACCTGGTGAATGAAACAGGCAGTATTGTAGATCAATGGGCAAAGAATCGACTGTTCAACAAATGGGTGGGAAATTAGATATCCGTACAGAAAAAAATAAATCCAGGTCAATTATTTATACTACACAAACCTTTTTAAAACTCAAGATGAAATAAAGATAAATCTGAAGGATAAAACTTTTAGGAAAAAACATAGAATGAGATCTTTTTCACTCTGCATCTATAAAGACTTCTTAAGATACACAAAAAAATGTGGTCCATAAAGAAAAGATTGTTATGTCTGGCTGCATTAAAATTATGAACTTCTGTTTATCAAATGATACCTTAAAGAAAGTGGAAAGGCAAGCTAAAACCTGGTAGAAGATATTTGTACATAACCAACGAAGAATTAGTACCCATGGAGAAAATACTCTTAAAAATAAGAAAAAAGATAATTCGATAGAAGAATGGGCAACAGATACAAAGACTTAAATAAAATAAATATAAATGACAAACATATGAAAAGATTTTCAACCTCATTGATAATCAGAGAATTCAAATTTAAATCACAATGATATCAGCAAATCAGTCTGATATATTGTTGGCAGGAATGTAGAGACAAGGAATTCCTATGTCTTGCTTGTAAGGAGTATATATTGAAATAAAAATAGCCACTTCAGTAAACGAGTTGGCATTTCTTAGTAGACCTGAACATTAATCTATGGAGCAATAATTCTGCTTCCGGATTTATACTTCAGAAAAAAATGTTTATATAAACATGGACTTGAAAACATCTAATAATATTCATAAAAGCAATATTCATAATAGCACAGAACAGGAAAAAAAGCCCAAATGTCCATCAACAGTAGAACAGATAAATTATGGTTCATTCATGTAAAATTATTTTATTTTTAAGATTTTATTTATTTGAGAGAGAGAGAGAGAGAGAGGTGCAAGCACAGAGGGAGAGGGAGAAGCAAATTCCCCGCAGAACAGAGAGCCCGATGCAGGGACTTGATCCCAGGACCCCAAGATCTTGACCTGACCTGAAGGCAGTGGCTTAACCAACTGAGCCACCCAGGTGCCCTCATACAAAGTTATTTTATGTAACAGTGAAAAAGAATGGATTCCACCCATATGTAAAAATAGAGATGGATCTTAAAAACAATACTGTAAGCTAAAAACCAGTGACAAAAGAATTTATAGTGTAAAATATTATTGATTTCATGTTCAAAAACATTCAAACTAAAAATTATCCTGTGTGAGGATTGACACATAAGAAAACATATAAAACCATATAGAAAAGTCAGAAAATATGAAACTAGAAATTCAGGTGAGTAGATCCCTCTTAGGGAAAAGGCAGAAGTTGTAATTGTAGAAGGAACACAAGGGTCTTAAAAACTGGTAATATTCTCTGTCAACACTAATTCTAGGGGCACCTGAGTGGCTCAGTCGGTTAAGCATCTGACTCTTGAGCTCAGCTCAGGTCTTGATCTCAGGGACATGAGTTCAAGCCCTCTGTTGGGCTCCACACATTCTGTCTTAAACTAGTACTGAAAATACTCTTAAAAAAATAAGGAAGGAAGGAAGGAAGGAAGGAAGGAAGGAAGGAAGGAAGGAAGGAAGGAAGGAAGGAAGGAGAGAGAGAAAGAAAGAGAGAATGAAAGGAAAGAAAAGGAAGGAAAGGAGAAAGAAAGAAAAGAAAGAAAGAAAGAAAGAAAGAAAGAAAGAAAGAAAGAAAGAAAGAAAAGAAAAGAAAAGAAAATACTCTATATCTTAAACTGGAGAGTGGGTATGTCGTGTTTGACATCATGTTTACATGCAAGATACATTCTTTTGGCTATGTGAAACATTTCATGATTTTTAGTTAAAAAGAACAGAATATGGAAAAATGAAGGCCATGAAACTCATATCAAAATTAAGCACCTTACAGAACTGAGAATTTTCCACATGATACAACTCAGAAATAGCACTCTGGAATCCTGTCAAGCCACCACCAGAAGATGTGCAACCCAACAAATGTTGGAGAAGTTCTTCACTGACAGATATACTTACACTGTACTAACTGCATCAGCGGGAAAAGCTTTGGCTTTGGGGTCTCAGTCATAGGTTTGCAGTTTACAAAAGTGTGTGAGGTTCAGTTTGCACATAAAGTGAGGATTAACAGCAGGGACTGTTTAAAGATTAAATGAGATCATGGGTGATAAATACCAGGCATACTACAGACCCCTAAAAATATTGGTTCCCTTTCCTTCCTATACAGAGTCTTGGCCACCCTTTCTTATTAAGCTCCCTAGTACCATGACTATACCAAGTAGCAGTTTTCTGTAGAACTTTGAGTTTGTACACTATGCTATTTATTTGAAAGTTCTTTCATAAATATTATTGCACTTGATCTTCACATTCATGCTTCAGAAGAAATAGCTCTGCCAATTTGAAAACTGATGCTCACAGAGATGAAAGAAATGGCAATAATTTGTCCAAAATTCTGGAAGTCCTGGTTGCAACTATGACATCTATTATTTCCCCAAAATATTTTTTAAGTCTAGACAAACGATCTTGTAGCATGACATCTAAACAACATCTACCTGACTCAAAAAGCACATCCTATCAAATGGTCTCATTTGGGATTTGAGATTACACGGTCACTAGATTGCTAAAACCCTAAAATTACACATCAAAGACAGAATAACCTCAAGATTTATGAAAATTTCAAAAAACAGAAATATGTTAAATAGGTTTCAGATATATTCAAACCTTTAAGGGAAAAAAAAATCTTCAGTTTTAATGTAATTTCAATCAGGCCCCGTTTAGATACATCCCCTTGGAAAGAGCTGCCATGTAATTATCAGTCCTGTAACTTAAAAGGAGTGTTCCAGTCAGGCATCATCCCCAGAGCTCCAGGCTCCACAGAGCTTAGAAGGAAACAGTGACACATTACGTGACAAGGAATGCTCTTCCAATGCAGTCCTGTCTCCAATGGCTCTTCCTGACCCCAGACCTAATTAATTTTGTTCAACTTTTATTTTGTGACTTTATCTACATTGAGAGTAAGTCACCAACAACCTCAAATGCTATCGTGCAGCCCTCGGGATAGCCAGGAACAGTAAAGTGTGCCAATGAGGAATTATCTTCTTTTATCTTTGATACTGAACACTGTTTTTGAGAGCAAATCCTATAAAAAGCTATGTGTCTCCAATGGTATCACTGAGAACAGTTCCATTCCTACAGGACTCAAAGGATTCTTTCAGAAAATTTTATAGAGCCAGCATGACCCATCAGGGGAAAGTCCCTTTCCTAATTGGCAGTAAAAAGTGAGTGCCTCAGAGCCCCACACTGAGACCATAATGGTGGTGAGGAGGAGCTGTGTGGCGAGCCATAAGGCCTAAGAAATCATGGTGACCTGGGGTGGCTTTCATAGCCACTCACAAGCCATCCATATCTGCTAACGTATTTCATTTACTCGGGCTACTGTAAGAGAAGAGAAAAAGGAAGTTGTGTGCTATTCCTATGATTCTCATTTCTATTTTTGTCCCTCTTTGAGGCCCTGGTTGTTTTAAGAAAAGCTTTTTCCTGGCTGTCAGACAGATGTTCTGAGTTTTCAGCAGCAGAAAAAGCCTCTTAAAAATGTCAGGACCTCCTATCAATTTATAAATGAGAATAAATCAACTCTCATTGAACTCTGAGTACCACCTGCTGAGCAAGGCACTTTTTACACATCTTCTTGTTGAATCTTCCCAAAGAGCAATGGACCATGGGTCAAAATTATACACAATTCCTTCTGTGTGCAGAAAAAAATAACTGTCTTTACCTTATTTAAATGTTCTCCCCTTACCCTTAGGCCCCCAGTTCCAATGGAGGCAGAAAGTACAGGGGAAAAAAGCTTTATCTTCACAATTCAATGTAGCCCTGTTTTAAACAACTGTCTTTCTGCATTTTGCCCCATTCTCAACTGTTCTCCCCAAGATGGCAGGAAGGTTCAGAGAAAAGCCTGTCCATTCTATTGGACTTCAGAGGGGCATCTGTTCATGTAGATGATGGTGGCTGATATAGGGAAGAGGACAAGGTGAGAGGGGATTGCAGTGGGAGGGTCTCCAACTGTCAAAGCCAACAGGCACTGATCTGTAAGGCTCTGAGGAGGAACCATAGCATTTCTGAGCTTAATAGAACCTTGAAAATATCACAGATGAAGGCCTTCCAAAGAGAAAAGAAAATAGTTTAGCAATAAAGGCAAAGGAGAAAATCCCACGTTAGGGTGGGAGCACAGCCACATTTATAGTGGCATAAAGGTGACAGAGTTGGTCAAGTGCAAGAACGGGCATGTATATCTGCCTGGTCAAGCAGAGGGCTGGGCTCCATGGGGTAAGGACAATGAGAACCATAGGTTAAGAGGTATCTCTGATCAGGACAGTACCTTAAAGTCCATAGTGGATTAAGCCAGAGTAAACATCAATGCAGGATGTTAAGAGGGTGAAGGATGTAGTTGAAGTGAAATGTGAGGTAAATAAATGGCTGCATGTGACTAAGCACTGTGTCCTAACAGCCATTCTAGGCAACACACGGAGAGAGCTCAGGGCCTTCGCAAATCAAAGTTTGGAGAGAAAAAGTTTGCTGGATGCAGAGAGGCATTATCAAAGGAGGAACATGAATGGAATGAGTGTACAAAATGGTGTCTGCCTAGAGTAATCAAGGAAGTGGCCCCTGATGGAGAAAACCTGAGGGAATCAAGTTCAGACCACAGTACCATGTTTTCTTTCATAGGATTTAATTCACTTTGAGAGAGGACTGACAGCTGAAATGCTTTCCTATACAGATGGTGAGGGGGAAAATATGCATACCCACTGTTGGCACTAAGCTTTGTGATTACCAGAGACTGAAGGAAGAAAACTACACCTCTGCTCTCACATGGCCAAGGAGATCAGGAAGGCTTTGCCATATCTGGAGGGAGGACATCAGGCAGCTCCTAAGATTTCTGCCTTTGGGGAGAAGTTATGCTAAATTTGGAACTAGAAGAAGAGAAAACTTGAGCAAGAAATTAATGAGATGAAACTTGACTGCTCTCTCACACCATACACAAAGATAAACTCTAAATGGATGAAAGGCCTCGATGTGAGACAGGAATCCATCACAATCCTAGAGGAGAGCATAGGCAGCAACCTCTACGACATCAGCCACAGCAACCTTTTTCAAGACACATCTCCAAAGGAAAGAGAAACAAAAGATAAAATGAACTTGTGGGACTTTATCAAGATAAAAAGCTTCTGCACAGCCAAGGAAACAGTCAAAAAAAATAAGAGGCAGCCCACGGAATGGGAGAATATATTTGCAAATGATACTACAGATTAAAGACTGGTATCCAAGATCTACAAAGAACTTCTCAAACTCAATATGCGAGAAACAAATAAACAAATCATAAAATGGGCAGAAGATATGAACAGACACTTTTCCAATGATGACATACAAATGGCTAACAGACACATGAAAAAATGTTCAAAATCATTAGCCATCAGGGAAATTCAAATCAAAACCACACTAAGATACCACCTTACGCCAGTTAGAATGGCAAAAATTGACAAGGCAAGAAACAACAATTGCTGGAGAGGATGTGGAGAAAGGGGATCCCTCCTACATTGTTGGTGGGAATGCAAGTTGGTACGGCCACTCTGGAAAACAGTGTGGAGGTCCCTTAAAAAGTTAAAAATTGAGCTACCCTATGATCCAGTCATTGCACTACTGGGTATTTACCCCAAAGATACAGACGTAGTGAAGAGAAGGGCCATATGCACCCCAATGTTCATAGCAGCGTTGTCCACAATAGCTAAATCGTGGAAGGAACCGAGATGCCCTTCAACAGATGACTGGATTAAGAAGTTGTGGTCCATATATACAATGGAATATTACTCAGCTATCAGAAAGAACGAGTTCTCAACATTTGCTGCAACATGGACGGCACTGGAGGAGATAATGCTAAGTGAAATAAGTCAAGCAGAGAAAGACAATTATCATATGATTTCTCTCATCTATGGAACATAAGAACTAGGAAGATCGGTAGGGGAAGAAAGGGATAAAGAAAGGGGGGTAATCAGAAGGGGGAATGAAGCATGAGAGACTATGGACTCTGAGAAACAAACTGAGGGCTTCGGAGGGGGGAATGAGATAGGCTGGTGATGGGTGGTAGGGAGGGCACGTATTGCATGGTTCACTGGGTGTTATACGCAACTAATGAATCATCGAACTTTACATCAAAAACCAGGGATGTACTGTATGGTGACTAACATAATATAATAAAAAAATATTTTAAAAAAAGAAATTAATGACATGTATACTTTACATTGAGAGGGAGCTTACCTGGGTTTAGGTGTGTATTTCTTTTAAGTAGCACTTTTCACTTAGCTATGGTTATTTATTGACAGAAATGTGTCTCTGTAATTATATTTAGAGATGTCTATGGATCCAGAGTTTGGCAAATATATATGGAATTTGTAAGGAATTGAATTTTGTAGAAAAAAACACATTAGAGGCTAGTGACCAAGAGGTTGGTCTCTGGAATTCAGATTTTAACCTTGGCTCTCCACGGAGTGCCCTCATAACAGAGGTCACTTAAAATATCAAAACTTCAATTTCCATCACCTAGAAAATGTTATCATTTCCACACAGTAGTCTATTATCTGTGAATGAAAATGATTTCTCTTTACTGTGTCTGCTGATTTTCTGTTACGGTTGTTTTCATTCGTGCTTTATAATTTTCAGCTTAGCGCATCTTCAGCAGGAGTTATTTCCCACAGGAGCTTGGTGCAGCTAAGCTGTGGAGGAGACCCCATGGGGTACTTTGGTGTTTGCCTCTTTTCACTAAACCAGTTTTTTCTCAGAAAGTCATTATCAGGATTAAATAAGTTAATGTTTGTGAAGAACTTAGAACAATCCATGGCTGGTCTTAACATAAATATTCAACAAATGAGTATTTGTTGAAAAAGAAACATTGTTGGTTCAACTCCCACACTTCCAGAAGAGGCTCAAGTTTCCTTTTCCTCTCAGATGACTTTTTCTACTTGTTACCCAAGTTACCTGCCCTGGTTGCTGTGTCCCTGGGCCAATGGACAGATTGCTCTCGGCCCTGATTAAGTCTTTCCCAGCTCCGAGTGTAGGCAGAGGACTCACTTCCAGGTACACAGGATCCTTGGCCTTGGCTTCCACTCACCCTCCCCCATCTTTGGTTAAACTCTAGCCTGTTAGGCTCCATCAAGTTTCAGTGGCTTGGAGGGTCTTTCCGATGTAAACTGTTCTCCTACTCTGGCTTCTCTTCCTCTTAGTTTCCATCTCCTTAGAATTTCTCTTTCTGGCTTTTGAGCTGGATTATGGGCTTTCTAACTTGATTACACTGTAGCAACTCCATGAGTTGGAAATATCCTCTCCACACTATCCACATCAGTCCACTTCTACCATTTTGCCTGGGAGTCACCAATCCTCCACATTTAATTATCTCACCAGTGGTAAAAATACAGTAGCAGACACCTCACAGAAACAGCTCATAAACCAGAAAATACCCAAAACCCTTTGATGAGCAATAGTTTTTAACACTTACATTCAAATGGTTGTCTTAACATTTATCTGTATTAAGTCATTTCATGCAGTGATACCTGATTGGGCTTGCACTATTATCTGAAAACCAATTTATTCATCTTTTAACATATTTTGTGAGTTTAAAAATTGCAGTATAATTTTCATCTTGTGGCTGAAATCACATTTTTAGGCATTTGTTGGATTCTCAAAATTATCTCCATATAGTATTTTTAGACTACTAGCAGGGTGCCTGGGTGGCTCAGTTGGTTAAGCAACCAACTCTTGATTTCAGCTCAGGTCATTATCTCAGGGTCATGAGATTGAGTCCTGTCGGGGCTCTGCTCTCAGCATGTGGTCTGCTTGAGATCTCGCCCTCAGCCTCAGCTCCTCCCCGCTGCTCCGACACACGCACTCTTTAAATAAATACAATAAAATAAAATCTTTAAATTAGATCACTGGCTTCCTCATTAAGATTCCCTGCTGCTGTGAGTATCTAATAAGCATGTTGCAAATACTGTATGTAAGAGTTCATCCACCCAATCTATTTTTATCTTTTTGAAGTAGCCAGAGATATTTTAAACTGGCTTAATAATTCTAAGGAGCATGTTATTAATTGAAAAAGTTTTAAACATTATAGAATTTTTAATTTACTTATTTCCATATTATGGAAAATCTAATTGACTCTAAAAAATCACAGCTGGGGCGCCTGGGTAGCGCAGTCGTTAAGCGTCTGCCTTCGGCTCAGGGCGTGATCCTGGCATTCCGGGATCGAGTCCCACATCGGGGCTCCTCCGCTGGGAGCCTGCTTCTTCCTCTCCCACTCCCCTGCTGTGTTCCCTCTCTCGCTGGCTGTCTCTCTATCACATAAATAAATAAAATCTTTAAAAAAAAATCACAGCAAACTTCTCCTAAAGCCACAATACTACTCTGACAGGAAGAGACATATTGAGGAAACAAATGATTCACCCAGTATTTTATTTCTTCTCCTAGAAATAGCCATGTAGACAGCAATACTCCAGAACACCTCATCAGAGCATTCTAGACAATTTGTCCCTTCTAGTAAGAGATCCAGAGCACGAATTTGATGAGTATCAAACACAAATAGGGAAAAAAAAAAAAAAGTCTTATGTAGTGTCAATGTCTCAAAAGTGGTCATTTAATTAACTACATTATGGTACCGGCATGTAACCAAAGATAATGTCCCATAAAAATGATTATAGATAATTCACCAGCATAGAACAACACTGATAATAATTCAGGAAATAAAAGCGAATAAAAGTATGATCCTATTTTTTATAAAGTGAAATTTACTTGTAAATAAAGTATCTGGAAATAGGACTGGATCCTAGTTTTGTACAGCCTAAATTTTATACAATATGGGGACTGACCATTTCAGGTAAAGAATACAAAATGATGACTACAAAACTCCTATCAGAGCCTGCAAAGGGACTTATGTCAGTTTCATTAGCTCCATATAAATCTACCCTTGTCTGAAAATTTCTACCACAAAACATTAACAGGTATACATCTAGGTAACAGGATTATCAATGATCTTTTTTATGATCTCTCTGTCCACCATTTTTTTAAACTTTCTACAATAAACCAAATCATTACTCATTTAATATGAAAAGAACACTTTAAAAAAAAAGCTTTGATAAAGTAATCTTCAGAGGAAGATTTGTACAACAAAAGAGCAAAAGAATATTTATTTCAAATGTCAGATAAGGCCCACTTAGGCCAAGTATATGCTTATAACTATATCTGGGGGGAACAGTTAACTCAATATTTTTTTACAACAATTAAGAATGACTGAAACCACACCCTGTAATGAAAACTACATGGATTTTACTTTATGGTAACTGTACTAACTATGAAAATAATTGACAGATACAATCGGTTTCTGATATAAAATGATAAATTATTCTTTCTTTCACTTTTTCATCACACCCTACATGTAATCACAAAGTCCAATTAGTTCTATCGCCTAAGGCAGTGCCTGAACTCAGGATCCAGAGATCAAGAGTCAGAGGCTTAACCGACTTGAGTACCCTGGTGCCTCAGTCTCTCTTTTTAAAAATTCCAGACTGTCTGTCACTCTCCCACTACTCTAGGCTGAGCCATCATCAGCTCTGGCTGGGACTATTCCAGTAGCCTATCAACTAGTCGCTGCTACGACCTGGGCCCCATACTCCACCTCAGTCTATTCCCCACGTAGCACTCATAGTTCAGAACCATAAACCAGGTCATGCTGCTCTTGCTTTAAAAGCCCCCTGAGGTTCTCCAATGTGCTAGGAATGAAATGTAAATGTCGTCTGCCCATCTGCAAAGTTTAACACTCAGTTTTTCCTTTGCCTGACCACTCCTCATTCTGCAGGTTTCTGCTTATTTACCATCCCCTCTGAAAGGTCTTCCCAGATCACCTCCTGAAACTACAAGTCCACCCAGCAAGCCTCCTTACTTTACAATGCAGCACCCAAAATATTAATAGAGCACTCTCTCGGAGCAGAACTACAGATTCTTTCCTTCTCTATACATTTTTGATTTACTGAGCTTTCCTTTTTAAAGATTTATTTATTTATTTTAGAGAGAGGGAGTGAGCACATGCGAAAGTGCATGCCTTCAAGTGGGGGGGAGGGACAGAGGGAGAGGGAGAGAGGACCTCAAGCAGATTCCCCACCGAGCTCAGAGCCTGAAGCAGGTTCAGTCTCAGGAGCCTGAGATCATGGCCCCAATCAAAATCAAGAGTCTGCCCCTTAACCAACTGTGCCTTCTGCTCAGGTCATGATCCCAGGGTCCTGGGATTGAGTCCCACATTGGGCTCCCTGCTCTGCTCAGCAGGGAGTCTGCTTCTCCCTCTGCCCCTCCCACTGCTTGTGCTCGCTCTCGCTCGCTCTCTCTCTGTCTTGCAAAAATAAATAAATCTTTGAAAAAATAAAATGAACAAGTATTTCTTTTATAAAAGAAATACTGAAAAAAAAAATCTTTGGACCACTAAAGAGAATTAATTTACTTGCCCCTGTATACATTCACCTGAATCTACTGAGACTAACCCACCCAGTGGTCCAGAACTTATAGACCTTCTATGTTCCTGGCATGTTCCCATTCACTTAAATGTCTCAAATGACTCAAGGCTTCACTCCATTAGATCATCCAAGAAAAGATACATGCCCTTCCTCTATATTCCCACAGCATCTCCTAAGTACTTCTACAGCTCTCATCAAAACATATTACAATTATTATTTTATATCGATTTCCTCGAGTAGTCAAAATTATGCGTTCATCATTATATCCCCAGTACCTGGAAGAACATAGTACTAAGGACATTTAAAGTCTCTGATTTATGTTTCAATAAATGAATATAGAAGAAATTTCCCTCTCATCTTCATAAGAAATAAGAAAATATAATAAAATCTAGAATCTTAGCACTATGAGGTATAAAAGACCTTCGAAACTATTTAGTTGCATTACCCAGCTTCTACTTGAGCATTTTCAGGGACAGGAAACTCATTCTCTGGAGGATGTCAATTCTACCTGGGACAGCTCTGGCCAACAGAATGTTCCATCCTTTTCTGATTCCCCAAAGGCCTCCCATAGCTTTCTATCTTTCTTCAGTAAACTTCATCTATCATGTAAAATACAGCTATCATGACCCCACTCCAGGTGAAATATCTCCAGTTACTTATATAGGCCATGACCAATTGATTTCCAGATACTTCAGAATCCTGGTCCTTCTCTATTTAATATGTCCCAGTGTTTCAAGATCTGTGGACAGTTCAGTCTAAGGTAAAGAATTATCACCTCCTTCATTCAGTAGTCTATCAATATATCCATAATCCAAAATCAAGACTGCTTCAGCACTTTGGCAGCCACATCACCCTTTCCATACTGGATCAACTGTCAACCAAGATTTTTAAGTTTTTGCTAATCTGCATGCTTCCCGTCATGTACTTATACAGCTGGTTTAAAGCCTTTGTGCAAAATGCACATTTTTCATTAATTTAGATTCAGTCGACTCTTCATGCTTCTCTAGACTTTCTTGAATACCAAGGCAATTGGCTTCTCTCCCAGTTTAGTCATCTGCAAATGTAATAAACATGCTTTCTACATATCTATCTGAATCATTGAGAAAAATGGGTCCAAAGAGAGCATAAAAGATCCACTGCTGGTTGGAGGTAATAGTGTGCAAATGTCCAAAATTTGATGCTAATATATGGTAAGTGACATATGAGAACTTCTCAGCAACCAGAAGGAGGAGGTAAAGAATACATTCAGCTGGGGAAATGAAGAAAGGAAACAAGGTAGGATAAGAAGGGAAAGATTAGGAAACAATTGATAAGAGGGGTAATATTTGAGGATTGAAGCACAGAAGTTATTACGATAGACAAAGTTGTACAAATAAGATATTCCAGGCATAAGAAATGCACTCACAAATTTATGTGGTTGCAAATCACATAATATATATTTATTCATTCCAAATTTACCTACTGTGCTATGTGCCAGGTACTATATTAATAAGAGGATACATTTATGATTGAAAACAGCCACAGCACCTGCCCCTGGAAGTTATGATCTAGTGAGTGAGACAGATAAGCCAATACCCAAACAAATTAAAAATTGCTAGTTTGACACAAACTCTACTTGGATACAAGCCAAGTTTTCCAGTTTAGTAAACACTATGAAGTATTTAGGGTAGGGCCAGGGAACAAGTGTGGAAGATAGAATGAAACTGAGAATGATATGTTCTGGAATTTGGCCAAGAAGGAATGGGAAGCCACTGAATATTCTTGAATAAAGAAGTAGGCTAATCAGAGATAAGGTTTAGGACAAATAATTTGGCAGCATTTTGCAGAATGGGCTGGGAAAACGAGAGGCTGGTTGTTAGAAAATTTGGTTGTTAAACTAGAGCAAATGTTGAATGAGAGATAACGAGCATTCTACACTACAGTTATATAATTGGGAATGGAATGTAAGAATATTAAAGAAGTAAAATCAGTAATGTATGAAGAGTAGTTTGGGGAAAGAAGAAAAAATAGTCACAAAAGAGAGTAAGGTATAAGCCCAACTGACTCAGTTGGGCTTTATTCTTTAACAACAATAAAAATGCCAAAGAACTGACCTGATGGGTTGGGTTAGGGAAAACGCAAGTAGGATATCCAGCAGGACATACTCACTCAGCAGGAAGCTGGAAATGAAGGCCAGAGCTCAAGAGAGAAGTGAAGGCTGCAGAAAGATGGGAGTTGAAGCCTTGAGAGTAGATCCTATTACCAAGAGAGAAATCACAGAGAAGTAGAAGACAACTTCCTGACATCAGACTTGGGGAAGCCCTCTAGAAAGAGGACAGAAGGTCAAAGAAGGCTGCAAAGGATATTGAAGGGAAGCCTATAGAGAGGTATATCCACCTTCCCCTTTTAGAAGGGCAAACTGCCAACAAGGAAGAAAAGCAAGCTCTACATTGGGTTTTATCGTTTATTCTTCTCTCCCTGCAATATTTATGAAGCACTGTCCTTATACCACAGCTTTATATGGCATCTGGCCTCCATCGTCTTGGCAGTAGAAATGGCCATCGTCCTGTTGTCAATCAACAGAGAGTCACTGGCAGTGGAGTCCATTTGCAGCGGCCCAATCAGTTCACAGGGCAAGATGGGCACTGTGGTTTTAATCCGGAGCATGCTAGAAATTCCTTATACCACACTATATTAGATGTTGTTTCTACACACTCATAAGCCATATGGCATCACTTTCTTTTGTTTTGTGTTTTCCACTGAGACCCAGTTTCAGCCTGAAATATAAGCTCCTACTCATTGAAAGGGACATCTAATTTGGTAGGGCTAGAGCACTGTAGGCATGATTTACATCTTAGTATTTTATGAGATGTAAGTGAAAGATAGTAGCAAATCCCCATTTGTAACGTATGTGCTCCATTCAATCACGAAAACATAAAAAGAACTGTAATGTTAAATATCCCAAAAAATGTATTTCTTCAGATAACTTGAGTCACCTACATTATAAGTGGAGACGAAGAGTCTGACATATATACACCTTCCTCTGTGTACACACACACACACACACACACACACACAATCAAGACAAATTATAGAGGGAAAACAGTAGCCCTTCTAGGGAAAGATGCCCAAACATGACGTTTTACACCTTGGGTGGAAATCATGGCAGCTGCACTTAGGTTCTTTCTTCAACAGTCACCTGTGCACACACACACAAGCAGACAACATAGCCACACAAGCCTGCAGTGGTTGGAACTAATCCATATAGTACCTTTAGAAATGGATTCAGATCAAAATAACTACTAATTCAAGTGAGGAAGCACATAACACACACACACACAAAGTGTTAATGGAAAGAGATCATAAGGGATTACAGTATCAGCAAAGAACCTCACCAAGAAACCCACAGACCAATGAACATTTCTGAAGCAGCAGAGTTAGCCTAGATTTGGTTTCCATGGCAATAAATACAGAATGGAGGGCTGCTACTACCTATCCTGAAGAGAAAGGTCAGAAATCAGTAAAATACTTCATTTTATGATTAAGAATATTTATCAAAACCAGTCACAATTGTAACCAGCGCTGTCAAAAACAAACATTTTATGAGATTATGGATTTTTACCCTGATTTAAAAAAAACAAAGGGGGAATTTACCAAGTCACCAAATAGTATGATGATTTTATGTTGAATCCCAAGAGATCTACAGAAATAACAAGCAAATGATTTGGGCTGACCCCAAGCCAGTGTCCCTGAATTTGGACACTTTGAACTGTGCTTCGTAAGCACCTGAAGTTGCTACAACAGTAGGGTTACCTATGGATGAGGTCTTTAGAATGTCAACATTTCCCTGTCAAGAGTGACCCAAAGCCTCCAGGGCTTTTGTTAACAAACCCTTTATTTTTTTTTAAGAAATCAAATATATTTAATGATGGAATTACATGTTTATAGCTTTCCATACTTTTCCTTTATAACATTTATCACATTTATAAATTGTTTAAATTTTAGTTAGTGAACATACAGTGCAATATTGGTTTCTGGAATAGAATTCAGTGATTCTTCACTTGCATACAACACCCAGCGCTCATCACAAGTGCCCTCTATAATACCCCATCTAGCCCGTCTTCCACCCACCTCCCTCTATCAACCCTCAGTTTGTTCTCTATCACTAAGAGTCTCTTATGGTTTGTTTCCCTTTCTCCTTTTTATCTTGTCCTTCTTTGACTGACTTATTTCACTTAGCATAATATGCTCTAGCTCCATCCATATTGTTGCAAATGGCAAGATTTCATTTTTTGATGGCTGAGTAATACTCCATGCTATATATTCCATATATACCACATCTTCTTTATCCATTCATCAGTTGATGGACATTTGGCTCTCCATAGTTTAGCTATTGTTGATAATCCTGCTATAAACATTAGGGTGCATGTACCCCTTCTAATTTGTACTTTTGTATCCTTTGGGTAAATACTTAGTAGTGCAATTGCTGGATCATAGTGTAGCTCTATTTTTAACTTTTTGAAGAATCTCCATACTGTTCTCCAGAATGGCTATACCAGTTTGCATTCCCACCAACAGTGCAAGAGGGTTCCCTTTTCTCTGCATCCTCACCAACATCTGTTGTTTCTTGTGTTGTTAATTTTAGCCATTCTGACAGGTGTGAGATGGTATCTCATCATGGTTTTGATTTGTATTTCCCTGATGATGAATGATGTTGAGCATCTTTTCATGTGCCTGTTAGCTATCTGGAGGTCTTCTTTGGAAAAGTGCCTATTCATGTCTTCTGCCCATTTCTTAACTGGATTCTTTGGTTTTTGGGTGTTGAGTTTGATTAGTTCTTTATAGATTTTTGATAGTAACCCTTTATCAGATATGTTGTTTTCAAATTTCTTCACCCATTCCATAGGCTGTCTTTTAATTTGTCAACAGACACTTTAAATAAGAATCACTTCTGACTGTTATCTAGACTGAAAATTGAACTGTTGTGAGGAGCAAACAACAAAGACAGAATTCACTCAAAGCTGCAGGCATTTTCCCAATGACCTATGAGACAAATTTAACTTCTATACTTTTCTTTTAGGGATATAGTGAAGAAAACTATATCCTATGAACATACTTCTAGAACATCTCAGAAATTCATCCTCTCTACTCTCCAGAAATCATTTAAGTCTAACATAACCACATGTGCAAAGTAAGCTTGCATTCTTCAGAGGCTGGCCCAGAGAGAATGGTGATAATTATTTCTTATTAACTTTCAGCCTTCAATAAGTCACTACATACTTGGTCTGTGACAGGCATGCTGTTGGACTCTCAGTGTACAAAAATGGAGAAGATAAATCCTTTTCCTTAAGAAGTGCAGAATCTGAGAGGGACAACTATAAAACAATGAGTGGAATATAGTAAGACAATTGCCCCTAAGAAAGGTATGAATCCTTCACTGACATGTTGTTGCCTTAGGATAAAATCAGAGCTCCATCAACTGGCCTTCAAGGGACACTAGAAGCCCGGAGTCAAGGCTCTCTGAACCCCGGAATCAAGGTTCTCTGCCAGCTCTTGAGTCTCATCTCCCCTAAGTCCACTCACTGTCCATGTTCCAACCATTACTGCTCTTGCTCAGCTCCCTCCTTTGCCTCCAGTTGTCCCACATGGTGTTCCCCCTGCCTAGGGTGATCTTACCCTGACCCTTCATCTGGCTACTCCTAGTGATCCTTCACATCTCAACTTAAGCATCACTTACCAGACTGTTATGGTTTCCATATGTTATGAACCATATGTTTTATGGTTCCATATTCTTCCTCTATTGTAATTTCTCACTTCAGTGATTTTAGCTTTCAACTGCCTATCAACCTCAGTGAGGGGTGTGATCAGTTCTTACAAGTTACTTCATATCCTCAATTATAAGCACTGAGTATGACACACAATAAATCTCAAATATTTATTGAATGAATGAAATGGCTGGGGGATAGGTGAGCACAGAAGAGCTAATTAGCATAACACGGCCTGACCTCAGCATGGTGAAGATGTTGTTGCTGTTACCATGTTTATTGTGATGCAGCAGTGTAACTAAATAGATAACAAATTAATCTGAAAGCCTTTATAGAATGTAGACTTTTCTATAGGGCTCGTCTTCTATCCAGTTAACTCATTTTCTACCCAGAAAAAGAGTATCTGAAACATGTAATGGCTTAGTAAGAGCTACAGTAAAAACACAAAAATCTAGTCTTCAGACATTTGGAATTCAGGGTAATGCTCGTAGAGGGCTGAAGGCTCCATGCTTTCTCTAATCATAAAGGCTTACTAAGCAGATGGTGGGTATGGTGGTTATGCCATGAGGTGAGTGAATTTAATACCTTATAACCTTATAACTTTAAGGTATAGTAAACAAAATTCCTAACCATGAGTCAGAAGAGAGCTTGTTCTTTTACCAAGACTGCCACTAACTAGCTCTCATTGACCTCTCTGGGTCCCAAACTCCTTATCTGTGAGATGAGTGGGTCTGACTCCATAGTTACATCCAGATCAACCCTTCCTTAAGTCTATGAAAAACACACCCAACTGCATACAAATGATTAATAGGTTAATTATTTTAACAAATTAAGTCTTCAAAGGGCTTTAACACAACGAATTTAACTGAAGTTATTTTTATAATACAACTTTTTAAAAATGGAATTTTAATTACATAGTCTCCGATATTCACTCTATCTCCTAAACTAGCTCAGATTGGGAAGTTTTGCTGAATTTGATAAATGGAATAAATCCATGTACCCTATAGAAATGGGATATGAGGCAAGTGAGTCACACCCACAAACTCACTTCATGTCATCTCTGCAGGTTTAGGGCCAACAGAGAGAAATGGACATGATGGGATCAGTTCTAGAAATAACATCAAGGGTGAAGGGCTCTACTATTCACCTCCTGACAATAAATCACTATTCACCATCACAAACCCTATAGCAAGACAGTCAACAACTTTTTATGTCACTTAATCTATTCAAGAAATGAATTTTAGTAAAAATAAAGACAATCTTCACCAAAACAAATAATAAAGATATCAACTACATCATCTCAAAAAATGTACATCAACACCTGCTAAAATATAATAATGCAACAAAGCTGCCTCAAATTATGAATTAAAGAATAAATCAACCAATTGGTTGGGTAACAGAGATCATTAAATATTCATTGATGAGGTCTCTGACTTTGTTTTGATTTTTCTCTATATCACTGGTATAGAGACACCCAATTCCCACTGCTTTCTTCCCTTACTCTAATTAGTCTCCACCATTTAGCTTCATTTCCAATCAACATGTAAATTGAAAACTGTAAAATAGAAATACTTTTCAAGGAGACAATTTGCTTGCTTCCTTCCTTCTTCCCTTCCTTCATTTATTTATAAGAACAGTATTATTTGGCACCTACTGTATAACTAAAACAATTAAGATTCTAAGGGTGATCTTATTTTTTAGGTAGAAAATTCAGACCTTGGTCATGAAACACAATCTATTGAAGAGATAAATTAAATAGTGAAACATTTAGAAATCACTTCTATGTGTAAGCAACAATCATTCAGAATAATCTATACATCAATATTAAAAAAATAATAAGACCATCTTTGGAACAGAATTAATCTTGGAGGTTGCCCTGGAAAAGATGACATTTGAATTACACCTTAAATAATTGATTGTATTTATTATACCAGAAAGTAAGAGGGTGCTCGGGGCGGGGGGGTGGGGGGGAGTGACCTATCATGAGAATATACAAGGATACTGTAGCCAGCTTGAGGAGGTTTCCACTGGCGAAACCTAGAACAATTTCAGCATCAAAAGAATTAAGTTCAGGGGCGCCTGGGTGGCACAGTGGTTAAGCGTCTGCCTTTGGCTCAGGGCGTGATCCCGGCGTTATGGGATCGAGCCCCACATCGGGCTCCTCCGCTATGAGCCTGCTTCTTCCTCTTCCACTCCCCCTGCTTGTGTTCCCTCTCTCGCTGGCTGTCTCTATCTCTGTCAAATAAATAAATAAAATCTTTAAAAAAAAATACTTTTTATATTCTGAAGAGTTTTTAACTTCATATTCAATTCTCAAATATCTGAAGGACTGTCAAGGAAAAGAGAAATTGGACTGATAGCACGTACATGCTTCAGAGGAGAGAAATAAAACTAGCATGAAGAAGTTCCAAATAGATTGTACTTTAACATATGAAATAATATTCTAATAATCACATCTGTTTGAAAAATGAGGAGATAATGTTCTATATTTTGTTTGGAGCGGAGGTTACACAGGCATTTATACCTGTAGTGGACTCATCAAAGTTGTAAAACTCATCTAAGTGTAACTTCAGATTTGTGTATTTCACAATATATAAGGTTAACATAAGTATTTTTTAAATAAAGAGGCTGCTTCATGAAATAATGAGCTTCAGTCAGAGGCCTAAAGATTACCTGCTAGAGATAGTAAAAAAGATTTCTGAATTAAGTGGAAAAGGTAATACTGGACAGTATCTAAGTATTCTTTAAGACTTTACAGCATTTTCATTAGCAATATAAAAGAGAATATGAGATCACTTCCAGATCTAAATCTTTTAGGTTTTTAAAAATCGGTTACTTTTAGTACTCACATTGTTTCATGTTTCAAGGAGGACCAGAAGAACCGTGATAAGCTGAGAGTTATGTGTCAAATTGGCATGTCTCCTGACTAGAGGCCTCCCAGAGTAGATTTCCCAAATGAACTTCATTGGTCAATGGCCTAGCCCATGGCCTTAAAGACCCAGAAACTGAATTTTGTCTGCACATCAAGAGTAGAGCACAATAACAAAGTTTACAAGACTAAGAGCAATCTTTATTATTTTTAAATAAGAAATAAAATTCCCAAGGGTTCAGACTCATTTGATCTTCTAGCCAGTGCACCATTCTTGTAGCACTCCATAAAGGAAAAAAACTATAAACAGACTGTTGATTCATAATCCTTCAGTCAAAATAAAGGGTGTTCTGGGACTCAAAATTTTAATGACCTCTTTGGGCCACTTAGCCCTCAATCAGGTTACAGTTCCTAGGAGAAATCTTTAATAAAGAATTACATATGTTTCTTCTGGTTCATTATGCATTAATATTTTAGTTGCCTAACAGGGAAATCTTTCTTTCCTTCATTTCCAAGTTCTGGAAAAACAAACTGCAGACCGTATGCCCTACAAAAAGATGAGAACAAGTGGAAATGTTACTTATAAAATATCCAGTGGATACTTTATATGGTTTAGGAAACGTGAAACTATAGATATGACAAAGACCTTGTTTTAAGGACACCTGCACTCTGACAATGAAACTGAGTGGACAGATGCAATCAGCAGACACAGATAGTTCTGTGACTATTTACTGTAACCACTTTTGAATTCCATCTATTCTTCTTTTACAGGGATCTGTGCCCACGTCTAGCTTGCTTTCCTCATTTCCCTTGTATGTTTATTCTCATCAGAAGTGTCTGAACATCCACTAATTGTCATCTATACCAGATTCTCTGAGTCCCACAATACATTTGACTGTGAGCAATGCCAAATCATAACATGGACAAAGGAGATAAAAGTTCTTGGAGATGGAGAGACTTCTTCATTTTCACATGTCAAAAATGGGGTGGGAATTAAATAAATATTTATCAAGTGTCTAATTTATGACAGGTTCCACTTTAGACATCTTATTCAATCTTTCTGTAATGTAACATATTCAGTAATTATCCCTACTTAATTTTTTCCAGTTTAATTGGGAACTAATTGACATGTATCCTTGTATAAGTTAAGGTGTACAACATGACGGTGTGATTTACATATATTCTGAAATGATGACCACAGTAAGTTCAGTCAACATTCACCCTCTCATATAGATACAAAGAAAGAAGGAAAGAAATAAAGGAAAAAGTAATTTCTCCTTGTGATGAGAACTCTTAGGATTTCTTTCCTAATGACTTCCCTGTCTATCCTACAGCAGTGTTAGCTGTAGCCATCATGCTGTGTGTCAAACACTAGTACTTATTTATCTAACAGTTGGAACTTTGTGCCTTTTGACCACTTTTCTCCAATTCCCCCTCTTTCCAGCTCTGATAACCACAAGTCTGATCTCTTTTTCTACGACTTTGTTTTGTTTTATTCCACATATAAGTGGGATCACACACTATTTGTCTTTGTCTGAATTATTTCACTTAGCATAATGTGCCCAAGGGCCATCCATGTTCTCACAAGCGTTAGGATTTCCTTGTTTTTTATGGCTGAATGATGTTTCACTGCATGCATAGTACAACTTCGCAATCCATTCATCCACTGATGGACACCCAAATTGCTCATTTCTATGTCTTGAATGTTGTAGATAATACTGGCGTGAACATGAAGGTATGGATATCTTTTCAAGTTAGTGTTTCTGTTTCCTTATGGATATATTTCCAGAAATGGAATTGTTGGATAATACGGTAGTTCTGTTTTTAATGTTTTGAGGAGCCTCCATACTGTTTTTCATAGTGATTATACCAATTTACATTCTTACCAACAGCGCACAAAGGCTCCCTTTTCTCCACATTGCCAGCATTCATTAACCCATGTCTTTTTGACAATGGCCATGCTAACAGGTCTAAGGAGGTAGCTCATTGTGGTTTTAATTTGCATTTCCCTAATGGCTAGTGAGGTTGAACATCTTTTCGGGTATCTGTGCAACTTTCATTTATCTTCTTTGGAAAAATTTCTACTCAGGTCCTTTGCTCAGGGTCCTTTTTAATTGGGTTATTTGACTTTTTGCTCTTGAATTGTATGAGTTCTTTATACATTTTGGTTATTAACCCCATTTGGATATGCGATTTGCTTTTTTTTTTTTTCCATTCTGTAAGTTGTCTTTTCACTTTGTTGGTGGTTTCTTTCAGGAGGCACCACACTTCCTGGTTCCAAGCTATACTATAAAGCTAGTTATCAAAATAGTAAGGTACTGGCATAAAAACAAGTTGACCAATGCAACAGAATTGAGAGCCCAGAAATAAACCCAATCGTATACTATCAACTATTATTTCAGAAGGAAGCCAAGAAGACTCAATGGAGAAGAGAGAGTCTCTTCAATCAATAGTGCTGGGGTAACTGGATATTCACATGTACAAGAATGAAACTGGACCCCAATCTTATATCACAATCAAAAATGAACTCAAAATGGATTAAAGACTTAAATATAAGACCTGAAACCACGAAACTCCTAGAATAAAATATAGGGATAAAACTTGACATGGTCTTGGTAATGATTCTGGATATGATACCTAATGCACAAGCAAAAAAAAATCAGAACTGAGCAAGTGGGACTACATCAAACTAAAAAGCTTCTATCCCACTTTAGAGAGTCAGGAATTGAGGTAGAAATATTACCTAACTAAGAGTTGCACAGTTATTAAGTAGGAGGGCTGGAAGGTGAACCTAACCTGCCTGCTTTGAGGGCCTGCTTTCTAACCATTGTTGACTTTCAATGCCATCCTGACATTGTTACCATTTTATAAAAGTAAAATATTTTATTAGGAAAAGAAAACGCATTGCTCCTTAAACTCCCTGAAAGCTTTCTCCAGCCCACACTGAAGAGTTATAGACACAAAATGGCCAGAATCATCATCCACAGTCTTCACCCACAACCACCCAAATTGCTGTATAATGAGATGGCAAAGCTCTAAAATGTAATTCCACAATATTGAACAAAATTCTAAAATGTAATTAGACAACACTGGGCAAAATTCCATAAATATTTTCAGCTGTGCCATGAAAACTTTACAAAGCCAAGGAAGAGATAGATCTCAAGTATTAGCTGCTACCTTCCGGGGAAGCCACCTGCCATGGCCACATCTCCAGAGAGCGTACCAAGCAAAGACACCAACTTTGCAGGGGCTAAATCAAAGCTGGGCTATTTGGAGAAACAACATGTCTGACAGGCCTCCCAGCATGTGGGTATGGATCAGCCAGGAAATGCATCTATTCCTTCCATAGACATCACTAAAACACCTACTCAAGCTAGTGTTTGTTCCAAGCACTAAAACTAAGATGATTGAGACAGTTCCTCAAACAAAGATGTAGTATGTCTTAATTCTTTTTTACTACAGTCAAGTATACTGGATCCAATATACTGCTGGCTGAATATACAGATGTGAATGAAATAGACACAAATTTCTGCCCTCATAAAGCTGACATGCTAGAGGGGCAAAAGAGCAGGTGAATACATAGAGAAGCAAACATATATTACGCCAGATGAAGATTAGGGATTTCACATCTCACTCTCAACAAATAATAGAACTACTACATAAAAAATTAGGAAGGATATAGAACTGAACAATGCAATTAACCAACAGGATCTAACTGACATATAGGGAACACTTCACCCAACAACAGCAGAATACTTATGTTTTTTCCAAGTAGTTATGGAACATTCACCAAGGTAGATCATGTCCTCATCCATAAGACAAACCTCAACTAATTAAAAAACATTGAATTCATATAAATTTTTCTAACCATAATGGAATCAAACTAGAAATCAAAAGCAGGAAGACACGAGGAAAATCTCTAAACACTTGGAAATTAACACACTTCTAAATAATTCATGGATCAGAAAAGAAATCCCAAAATAAAATTTTAAAAATATGTAAAACTGAATACAAATAAAAACACAACATCAAAATACTTGAGATGCAGCTAAGGCTGTGCTGAAAGGGAAATTTATGTAAATGTTTTCATTAGAACAAAAGAAAGACCACAAATCAATAACAAATTCTTACCTTAAGAAACTAGGAAAAGAAGAGCAAAGTAAACCCAAACCAATCAGGACAAAAGATATAATAAAGATAAAAGTAAAAATCAATGAAGAAAAAAAGTATAGAAAAGCAATGATACAAAAAGCAAGTAAACACAAATCACCAGTAATACCCATGTGAATGGCTAAAATAAAGAGTAGTAACAACACCAAAGACTGCCAAAATGCAGACAAACTGGAGCACTCATCCATTGCTGGTGAGGCTTCTTCTAAAACTAAATATTCAATTACTATACAACCCAGCAATTGCACTCTTTCTTGGGCATTTATCACAGAGAAAATTATGTTGAAATAAAAACCTCTATGTAAATGCTCATAGCAGTTTCATTTGTAATAGCCCCAAACTGGAAACAACCTTTGTACCTTTCAATGGGTGAATGGATGAACAATCTGGAATACACATCATGGAATACTACTCAACAATAAAAAAGAATGAACTATCGGTACATGTAACAATCTGGGTGAATCTCAAGGGAACTGGGATGCCTGAGGAAAAAAAGCCACTTACATATTGTATGATTCTACCTAGACAACATTTTGGAAATGACAAAATGTTACAAGATAGAAGAGAGGAAGGTGTCGTTATGAGAGGGAAGACAAAGGATCTTTGCAGTGACAGAAATGGTCTATATCTCAATGATGGTGGCAGATACAGAAACCTACAAGTGTTAAAATTGTATAGAACTAAAAACATACAACACACATAAATGAGTACATTTAAAATCAGGGAAATCTGAATAAGATTTGTTTAAAGTATCAATGTCAATATCCTGGTTGTGATATTGTACTACAGTTTAGCAAGATGTTACCTTTGGAAGGAAAAGGGATTAAATGTGGTCAGGATCTTTCTGTATTATTTCTTGTAACTGAATGTCAATCTATAATTCTCAAAATAAAAAGTTTTTAAAAGTAACGCATCCGGGGGGGGCGGGGAAACTACAGAAATGACATTGACAATAAGGAAAGGGAAGTTTGCTTTGATGCTATTGTCTACTATTAGATCAGCTTTTGATATCCTTAGCCATGTAGTTTGGTTTAATTATCTTAGAACACACATTCTTCTTCTGGAATACGCCTCACTTCCCTACATATTCGCCTAAGAATGCTGACAGTTTCAAAGAAGATAAAAGAATAGACAGATGGTGTTGTGGAAAAAAATTCATAGACCTAAATATGAAAAAAACCTGGCAAGGAAAGAATGTCACCAACCAAAATCAGAATCATGTTTTAGTGAAACTGAAAATTTATTTTGCCTAGCACACATGAAGGATTACCTAGGAATTACAGAACTATGCTATGAAAAGTAAACATTTAGTTTGAGGAATCCTAAAAAAAAAAAAAAAAAAAAAAAAAAAAAAAAAGCTACGCTTATCAAAAAAAGGCACAATAAGTGCTCCCTCGTGCATAATACAGTAACTCTCTAAACTCAAGACCTGTGAAGAGTTAAAAAAAATGTAAAATTCTAAATGAAATTAAAAGTATTTTAATAACTTCATGTAGTTCCAAAATAGGTAAAGCACATAAAACTACATTTAAACACAGACACTGGTGGAAAATAACATTCTACATATTTTTTAACATGAGACTTATTAAAAACAAACAAAAAGCCTTATGGCATCAAAGTGTCAATTGATGAGAGTTTTTATATTGGTGTAATTTTAGCATGTGACTTGCTTCTACTATTTCAGTGGTCACATTTTGGGTTAATTTTAAATGAATGTGAATTTTTATAAGTAGTAAGAGAAGGTGAGAAATAGAAAGTATACAAGAAGCGATCTACTCATATCTTAGTATGTTTTTGAACCTAATGATAAGAAAATAGATAAATATCCTCTGTTATTAATCTACAAGTCAAATCCAAGGAGCCTTCACAGACAAGTTTCCCTATACCTTAAAAACTTGTTTCACTAAAACTTATGAATATAAAATATCATTCAGACATGTGTCCTAATTTACCTTTGACAGATACCTTTCTGAAATGCCAATTACTGTTATGCTGAGCTGTGAGACCTATGATTCATAACTATTTACTTCCTGTAAGAATGATAACAGCCTGTAGTAAAAAGTGTGAAAAGACATTAATAGAAGACAGAAAACACTTTCTATTGGCAACTTTGACACCTTTTTTAAATTCTAAAGAAAGCTGTGAATAACCTATCCACTTAGAAATCATGCTTATTCAATTCTGCTTGTAGGTAAATAAAACAAAAATTTGTGAACAGAAGCATGAAACCTCATTAAACTAAGGTCTAACAATATTTTGAAATTTTTTTCTTAGTAAATAAACACAATTTTGCTTAAAGGGCAAGAGAAAAAAATATCAAAAAAATTCATACAAACTGACCATTTGTGGTGAAAAAGACCAACACTAACTAAAGATGTCATCAATCATTTTCCCCTAAATTTTAGATAAGCAACCAACTAACTGATAGATACTGAGAAAATTACAATGTTTTCAATCCTGTAGAATAGAATGCGGATAAAACCTGCTCTCTGTCCTATATACCTGTCCAAGTAGACGACATCGCTGTCTGTCTACACTAAGAACCTGGCACTCACTCTCAACCCCTCCTTTCTTTACCCCCCCACATCTGGTCAGTAACAAAAGTTTATCCCAGTCCCTCCTCTCAACCCTGCCCTCCTACCCTCAGCATCTCTTTCCAGTACACTTACTGAATGGCTCTCCAGGTTCCTGGGCAACAGCAGTCCAGTCCACTCTCTGGGTCACTAGCAGTGTGATGTGACTGACACTGCACACCTAAAATTATGACTTTCCTGTCACACTCATTCCCACTTAGCCCCTTAGCCTGGCCTTGCACCATCTGGTCCTTGCCCACCTCACCAGCTTCACTTCGCACCACCCCACCCCATCACCTCTCACACCATTTACATTTTGGTCACACCAATCTACATGCTTTCTCATATGCTGCCTACAGTTCACACTCCCAGGTTTCAATCATACTATTGTCTTCTGCCCAGATTTTCCTTCTCTTCACATCATGTTTCCTCAAGCTCACTATAAACCTCAAGGAGCAGAGAGTTAGTCTTTCTGGACTGCTCTAGCCCAAATCCCCAGAACAGTACCTGATTCACAGTAGGCATGTGGCAAATTTACAAAAGCTAAGCCTAAAATTGATACACATCAGTTCCATTCATATTCCTTTGTCTAGAACCCAGACACATGGCGCACCTAACTTCAAGGCAAGCTGGGAAAGGAAGTAAATCGTGTGTCCAAGGACAAGAAATAATAGACTGGGATGAGCCACCAGCAGTCCGCCACATCAGAGAACTGTCATAAATACAGTGGCAACCAGAAAAAAAAAAAATCCAAATGTGCAAAACCAAAGAAGAAAAGCTACTTTTTCTTGGAAAAAAAAAAAAAAACCTACTACAAGTTGAATTTAAACCAACAGGGAGATAAACGGGAAAAAAAATTGATAGTGAACATTAAATTACAGAAACATTAAGTGTCTAGATGTTTCAGGAGTGATTGTATCAGTCTTTAATATATGTAATTACAGTACTCTAAACTATTTCAGAACAATTCGTCTTAAGAAGCTAGTATAATATTTATGGCAAAAGATGACACACACAAAAATCTACTTATGAAATATCAATGCAATGATCCTAAATAAAACATCAGTAAATAGAATACACCACCCGCTAAAAGAATTAATCACCATATCTAAGTGTGGCTAACTCAAAGAACGTAAGAATGTTCAATATTAGATATTTCTTAATACAAATCATATTAATTCTTAATAAGTCCAAAAAGAAAAATCATATCATTATCTCCATTGACAAAAAGATGGTAATTGATAGAATTCCAAATTTACTCTTAATAAAAAGATAATTTTCTTAACACACAAATACTTCCTAGCTGTGCTAATTTTTAAATGTGATAAACCAGTGAAAAAAATTATATAATTATATAATTGGGAAGCTTAGGAAAATTATTGAAAATTTATAACAAACGATAGCATAATTCACCTCACTTGATACAAAATTAATATACAAAAGTTAAGTCACTCTGTATACAAAATAAGTTAGAAAAGACTTGTTTAAGCAGCAGCTAAAAGAATATAGAAATGTGCAAGATTTATTGTATAAAGAAATAAACTTAACAAGAATTATGCAAGATTATATTGTATGAAGTTTTTGAAGTCTGTACCAAAAAGAAAATATAAGTAAATGAAAGAACATAACTTGTTTTTGTACTGGAAGATTGAATATCAAAATGAAATTAATTCACTAGAAAGTAATTCTAGATCTCAAGAAATTTCAATAAAATATCAGTAGATATTTTTAATATCTAAACAATGGTGTCTCTGAAGTTTACCTGGAAAACTAAACACATAGGAATAAAACAGAAAATTCTGGAAAAAGAAAAGTATTGAGAGAAGACTAGCTCTATCTGACAATAAAGCATATAATCAAGTTACAGTAATTAGAAGAGTATGATATTGGTGCATTAATAAGCAGACAGATAATAAAACAGGATAGTGAGTCCAGAAGTAGACACAAATACATACTGGATTTAGTATAGCCATATCTTGTAGTATAGCCATTCAAATGGTAAGAGTTCAAATGATGAAGAATTTCATTTAGTACTCCTGCTTTGGCTTATGAGACTTCACTTGTATTACAATCATTTAGGATTCCCTCGGAGCAACAGAATGCAATGAAATTGGAGCCAACAGGCAGACTCTTTGGAGTTGTGTACTTGTTGCATATTCTACTGTGTTTTCCCCTAAAATATTCAAGTAAACTGTAGTGATAAGCTCTTCATTTACATAGATTTCATTGATTTTTTTTTTT